>NC_041391.1:535442710-535472205 GCF_002162155.2 Triticum dicoccoides | reverse complement strand
CGCCACCCCAGTCGCCGGAGCTCGCCTCCGCCGCCGCCCGGCGAGCTCCACCTCTGCCCGGCCACCCCTCGCCCTGCTCTTGCCTCCGGTCGCCGGAGCTCCTCGCCGCCCCGTCACACGTCCTCACCGGATCCGCGTGCCCCGGCCATCTTCCTCCTGTCCGGCCACGTCCCCGGCCAACTCCGGTGGAATCTCCGGCGAACCTCGGGTTCCGCGCTAGATCCAGATCTATGTGAGGTTGACCCCGATTTTGCTAAGTCCCCGAATTATTTGCATATTTTTAGCTCCTGTTCATCGCATCATAACTTGCTGCATACTGCTCTGTTTTGCGTGCATTATATATCAAAATTTTCGTTGTGAGATGCTCTACATTTCGTTCCATTGTGCCATGTTCATTTGAGCTCATCTTGATGCCTGAATCATTGTTGCAAGAGTGCTACATGATGTTAATCTGCTAAAACTGTTATAACATGTTCATTTGTCATTTTTTTCTATGTTTGATGTGTGCATCCTATGAGGTTGATGTCTACATGTGTTTTGTGCTACATCATGCCATCTTTACAGGGGTGTATGCCATGTATTTTTGTGATCTATGTGGTGACTAGAACAAGCATGCAAACTAGGCTTCGTGATGTTGCTGATTTCAGTCCCTGTTCTGCTGTTCTTTTTGTGCCATGTAAACTTGATGCTACAGAGAGATCCAAGCATATTTTGAGATACTTCAGTAAGGATGATTTGAACATATGGTTATTATCTATCCATTCATGACCCTGTTTGGAATTACGGAGTAGCCTAGCATGTCATTTGCTTGATCTACTTTTGCTATAAAATGTTTCCTGGTAGATTGTTTACATGTTATTCAATTTTGTCAAGGTTGTTGTAGTTGGTCCTTGCATGCTATGAACTTGTTCTTGCCTTGGTTAGTTTCATAAACATGTCTTCTTGTTGATGCTATGCTTATCATGTCATGCAATGACTTGTGGTGAGTGAATCGAGCTCGTGAAGTAGTGTACTTGTTGTTACTGTTTAGCTGGGCTGAATCTGTTATTTTGTGATGCTATGTAAACATGCTGCTACAAGTCATTCTATAAATAATCTGGAGATGTTCACTAAGTATGATTTGTTATAAATGTCATCCTCTGTCCATACATGCACCTGGTTGCATTTATAGCTTGCTGTAGCTTGTTGTAATCTTGCTCTCAAGTTGCTAAATAATGTTGCTGTCAGCCTGTTAACATTAAGTTCAGTTTGTGCCATGTGCTTTGGTAGTGATCCAAGCACCCTATGAACTTGCTATTGCAATTCTAGGCTTCATAAACATGTCTTCTTACTGTTGGTTTCCTTCACATGCCATTTAATGCTCTGTGGTGAGCGTTACAAGCTCACCAACATGCCAACTTATCGTTGTTTCTGCCATGTATGAATCTGTCATATAACTTGCCATGTTTACATGGGTGCCATCATATCTTCTGATCCTTTTTGGCTCATGGTCAGTAAAGGAGTTTTGTTATATGAAATTAGTAGATTCATGCCATGCCTTTGTTTGCCATGATAAGTTCCTGTAACATGTTGTTTGATAGCTCTAAACATTGCAACCTGATGTTATTTCTGCAAAGTCTAAAACTGATATTATTTGCAATCTTGCCATGTGTTTTGGAGCATGTTCTAGTGTTTTATGGAGATAGCTCAGTGTTCATGTTTTGTTATGCTTTACCTGTACATCATGTCCATGCCTTTTGTTTTCATGTTGGGGTGCTGTAGCATATTGTTTTTATGCTTGCAAGATGCCTAGTTGCTGTTTTGGACAGCTTGTCCTTTAAACTTGTATAGAGTGTATGTGTTGAACCGTTGCTCCGTTTTGAGTGTGCTCTATATGAAACTTGCTTGATTTTGCATGTAGTTTCATATTATCTTGTTGAATCCTTGTTTTGAAGTGTTTGCTTGATGTTTGTATGCATTTTGCATCAATGTCGTGTTTAACTTGTTTTGCTCATATCTTCTAGGCCGTAGCTCCGAACTGAATGAACTTTATATGTAACTTGACTAGAATCTTGTGTAGATCATCTTGGTGCATCTTAACTTGCCATTTAACAACTTCAACTTAATGTTTGTTCAGATCTGGACCAATTTCGAAATTTGCATATGAGGACTTACCGGAATTGTTATATTTGTTCCCGGCCTCATTTAAACTTGCTTTGATGTGTTGCTCTTGTTTGCATCATCTTTTGCCATGAGTAGCTTCATGTAGCTTTGTCATGCATCATGCTTGTTGTGCATCATGTCTTGCCTATGTGTGGTGTGTTTACCATGTTGTGTGCTTCTCTCGATAGTTCCTGTTTCGTTGTGATCGTGAGGATTCGTTCGTCTACGCTTGGTTCGTCTCCGTGGCTTCATCTTCTTCATGGACTCGTTCTTCTTCCTTGCAGGATTTCAGGCAAGATGACCGCTACCCTGGATCTCACTACTATCATTGCTATGCTAGTTGCTTCGTTCTATCACTATGCTGCGTTACCTATCTTTTGCTCGTCAAGCCTCCCAAATTGCCATGAACCTCTAACCTTTGACACCCTTCCTAGCAAACCATTGTTTGGCTATGTTACCGCTTTGCTCAACCCCTCTTATAGCGCTGTTAGTTGCAGGTGAAGTTGAAGATTGCCCCATGGTGGACAGGTTTATGTTGGGATATCACAATATCTCTTATCTAAATTTAATGCATCTATATACTTGGTAAAGGGTGGAAGACTCGGCCTTATGCCTGGTGATTTGTTCCAATCTTGCTGCCCTAGTTTCCGTCATACCGGTGTTATGTTCCCGGATTTTGCGTTCCTTACGCGGTTGGGAGATTTATGGGACCCCGTTGATAGTTCGCTTTGAATAAAACTCCTCCAGCAAGGCCCAACCTTGGTTTTACCATTTGCCTCACCTAGCCCCTTTTTCCCTTGGGTTTCCGGAGCCCGAGGGTCATCTTTATTTTAGCCCCCCTGGGCGAGTGCTCCTTCGAGTGTTGGTCCGAACTGAGCTGCCTGCGGGGCCACCACGGGGAAACTCGAAGTCTGGTTTTACTCGTAGATAGTCTCCTCCGGTGTTGCCCTGAGAACGAGATATGTGCAGCTCCTATCGGGATTTGTCGGCGCATCGGGCGGCTTTGCTGGTCTTGTCTTACCGTTGTCAAAATGTCTTGTAAACCGGGATTCCGATTCTGATCGGGTCTTCCTGGGAGAAGGTATATCCTTCGTTGATCGTGAGAGCTTATCATGGGCTAAGTTGGGACACCCCTGTAGGGTTTAAACTTTCGAAAGCCGTGCCCGCGGTTATGCGGCAGATGGGAATTTGTTAATGTCCGGTTGTAGATAACTTGACACCAGATCCGAATTAAAACGCATCAACCGTGTGTGTAGCCGTGATGGTCTATTTTCGGCGGAGTCCGGGAAGTGAACATGGTTTTGGGTTATGTTTGACGTAAGTAGGAGTTCAGGATCACTTCTTGATCATTGTTAGCTTCACGACCGTTTCGTTTGCTCTCTTCTCGCTCTTATTTGCGTATGTTAGCCACCATAGATGCTTAGTCGCTGCTGCAGCCTCACCACTTTACCCCTTCCTTTCCCATTAAGCTTTTCTAGTCTTGATACCCATGGTAATGGGATTGCTGAGTCCTCGTGGCTCACAGATTACTACAACAACAGTTGCAGGTACAGGTTGCGATGATCTTGACGCGAGAGCGATGTTTGCTTGTTTGTAGTTCTTCTTCTGCTTCTTCTTTGATCAGGGGATAGGTTCCAGGTCGGCAGCCTGAGCTATCAGGGTGGATGTCGTTTGAGTTTCTGTTTGTGTTTCATCCGTAGTCGGATGGTACTCTTATGTAAGATGATGTTGTATTCGTGTGGCATTGTATGCCTTTTGTATGTATCCCCATCTATTATGTAATGTTGATGTAATGATATCCACCTTGCAAAAGCGTTTCAATATGTGGGTCTATCCTTGGTTGGACCTTCGAGTTCCTTTTGGATAGGGTCGCATATTGGGCGTGACAAGTTGGTATCAGAGCCTGGACCGACCTTAGGAGCCCCCTTGATTGATCGTGTAGTTTGGCCGTTGTCGAGTCTAGAAGAAAACTATTTTTGGAGTCTAGTTATATCGGAGAGTAGGAATTCTTTTTACTCCTCAGTCTCTTCGTCGCTCTGGTGAGGAATCTTGACGTAGGTGTTTTGAATTACTCCTCTTCCCCTTCAAATTTTCTTTAGGATCACACAGTTGGTTTTCCGATCGTATTTCCTCAGCTCTTTTATCTGGTGCATTTCTCGTCAAGTTGACTCGAGCCTATTCATCTTTGCCAAGTTCAATCCTCAGTTGTTTTCTTTTCCCACCCGCCCACGCCTTTTCTTCTCAGAGCCAGAGCCATAATCGAGTATCCATTCTACTCGTGCGAAGCCTTTGCATTCTTTCAACCGATGTTTTCTCTTCAAGTTACTAGTCGGTTCTCCCTTCCAAGTTGCCTTTGTTTTCCCGCCCTCCCACCCTTTCTCTTCCCAGAGTCCAAGTCTCCTTCGACCATCAATTTCATTTGTGCGGAGCTTCTTCAGTCTTCCCTAAATTTATTTCAACCGGTGAATTCTCATCTCGTTCGACATTCTTCATCTCTTCTCCGGTGGATTCAGTTCTAATTTTTGGTAGTGACTATATTCTTTTCCTTGGCTCAAGTGTTCTCCTTGCTCGTTCGCCTCTCGCCATTCAATCATTCTGGAGTTCGGAAGTCATGTCAGGAGATTCGTCTATGTTCCAATTAATTTGAGGTTGTCACCTTATTCAAATATTTTAATTGTTCCAGTGCATCATCTACCTCTTCAACATCCCTTTCCAACGGTGTTTTCTTTTAGTGGGCCCTAACCCACAGGTCTTTTCCCAGGATCTTACCTGACTCTTCTAATTATTCCGGAGCCATTCCTAATTCTTTTTGGAGTCTAATGTAAGAATGAATTTCATTAGTCAGATGCCTTTTCAAGATCGATTTCAAACCATTTCATTGGTGTCTCAAGCTCTTTGCTTTTCATTCTACCGGAGTATTTTAGTAATTTTGGTGGTGTTTCCCGTCGTCATTGGAAGACCGAAAAAGAGTTTTCCTCTAAATCTTGTCCATTCTCTCGAAGATTCGTGGTTCTAGCTTCTTGTTAGCCTCTCGAATTATTCCATTCGTTAGATATTCCTTCTCTTACCCATCAGGAGTATGTCAGGAGTTGTTTTCCCATTTCTTTTCACCGGAGGCCATCTTTCCATAAGAATTCTTCGTCCTCACATTTTAGCTACCGTTATCCAATTATCCCGGTGCTTCGTTCAAGTGTTCTTCAATCAGATCATTATCTCCCTGTTCTTTTGCATCTAAATCCCCTCAAGCATATTTGTTCCTCTAATTCTTCCCGGTGATTATTTCACTTTCGTTAGTCATTTCCGAATTCTAACGGTGGTTCATTCAGATTCTTTTTCCTTTGTCATCATATCAATTCATTCGTTCTTTCCAATCCTACCGGTGGTTCATGAAGACTCTCTCAAATGTTGTGCTATTTCCCCCTTTAATCTTTTCCATCGTGGATAAGTTGTATGTGATCCATCGCTCTCATCAATTTAATTGATGAAGGATAAGCATAACATAATTCTTATTCTTCTTTCAGCAAGTTGATGAACCTCTTCCTTTTGGAGTTTGTTCACCATCTCAAATACTTGGTTCGAAGCGTTTTCATATTTTCTTTTTCGGAGTTCAAATTCCCTCGACCATTTCGTCGGAACCTCCATCTAAATCATCGCAAGGCTCATCTTATTCTTTCTTCCTTCATTCTATCTCATCATCCTTTTGTCACTGGAGTTCTTCATGGTGGTTCTTCATGTTTTAATTCTTTCTTCAAGAGTTCATCAAGATTTTGTTGGAGGATTTCAAGTATCTTCTTCTTCTTGCTTCCCGAGGTGCTCATTCTTTGAATTCGTCCGGAGGCATTGCGTTGTTCATCTTGTCAAGTGTCATTCCATCTTGTGAAGTTCGTATTCTATTCTTTCCTTGTTCAACCGGAGTGCTGCCTAAATCCTTTTCAGTCTTATTCGTTTCTTATCTCGTTCTAACCGGAGTGCTTTCATAGTCTATCTGATTCCGTGAGCTTTCGATTCTCGTCATTCTCGTCGTTCCTCTCTTCTTCTCGAGTGCTCTCGATTCTTTGCTTCTTCTCTTGAATTCTTGTTCCACCTCATCCCTGTTCTCTCCCGTCTCGGTCCTAAGATCTCGGGACGAGAACTCTTGTTAGTGGAGGAGTGTTGTAACGCCCCGGATTCGATGCGTCAGGTGTCCGCCAGTTATTCGTTGTTGTTGCCATGTCATTTGCTTGCGTGTTGCATATTGCCATGTCATCATGTGCATCTCATTTTTGCATACGTGTTCGTCTCATGCATCCGAGCATTTTCCCCGTTGTCCGTTTTGCAATCCGGCGCTCCTATGTCCTCCGGCGTTCCCCTTTTTGTCTCCTGTTGTGAGCGGGTGTTAAACGTTCTCGGAATGGACCGAGGTTTGCCAAGCGGCCATTTGGAGGTTGTTTGATACTCCAACGGTTTACCGGGTAACCGCAAAAGCCTCTTTTATCTTGCAGCCCAACATCCCTCCAAAGTGGCCCAAAACCCATCGAAACCTCCTCCATGCTCTCGGTCGTTCGATCACAATCGTGTCGGCGAAAACCGCTCCTCATTTGGACTCTCCTAGCTCCTAGAATCTATAAATATGCCCTCCCCGTCCAAATTCACGGATGAATTCTCCCCCCGAAACCCTAAAAATCCACCCCCGCCGCCACCGGACACGTCCGGCCCTGGCCGGACACGTCCGCGCCGCCGCGCCCAGCCAACGGGAAGCTGCCACGTGGCGCTCCCCGCCGCTGGCCCGCTTGGGCCCACCTCCGGCCCTCCCGACCCGCGCGCCGCCCGCCGTCGGGTTCCGTCCCCGCCGCCTCGCGCCTTCCCGCCGCCGCCGCCCCGATCGCCGGAGCTCGCCTCCGCCGCCGCCCGGCGAGCTCCACCTGTGCCCGGCCGCCCCTCGCCCTGCTCTTGCCTCCGGTCGCCGGAGCTCCCCGCCGCCCCGTCACTCGTCCTCGCCGGATCCGCATGCCCCGGACATCTTCCTCCTCTAAGGCCACGTCCCCGGCCAACTCCGGCGGAATCTTTGGCGAACCTCGGGTTCTGCGCCAGATCTAGATCTGTCTGAGGTTGACCCCGATTTTGCTAAGTCCCCGAATTATTTGCATATTTTTAGCTTATGTTCATCGCATCATAACTTGCTCCATACAGCTCCGTTTTGCATGCACTATATATCAAAATGTTCATTGTGAGATGCTCTACATTTCATTCCATTGTGCCATGTTAATTTGAGCTCATCCTGATGCCTGAATCATTGTTGAAAGAGTGCTATATGATGTTAATCTGCTGAAACTGTTATAACATGTTCATTTGTCATTTTTGCCATGTTTGATGTGTGCATCCTATGAGGTTGATGTCTACATGTGTTTTGTGCTACATCATGCCATCTTTACAGGGGTGTATGCCATGTATTTTTGTGATCTATGTGGTGACTATAACAAGCATGCAAACTAGGCTTCATGATGTTGCTGATTTCAGTCCCTGTTCTGCTGTTCTTTTTGTGTCATGTAAACTTGATGCTACAGAGAGATCCAAGCATATTTTGAGATACTTCAGTAAGGATGATTTGAACATATGGTTATTATGTATCCATTCATGCCCCTGTTTGCAATAGTTGATTAGTCTAGCATGTCATTTGCTTGCTCTACTTTTGCTATAAAATGTTTTCTGGCAGATTGTTTACATGTTATTCAATTTTGCCAAGGTTGTTGTAGTTGGTCCTTGCATTCTATGAACTTGTTCTTGCCTTGGTTAGTTTCATAAACATGTATTCTTGCTGATGCTATGCTTATGTTGTCATGCAATGACTTGTGGTGAGTGAATCGAGCTCGAGAAGTAGTGTACTTCCTGTTACTGTTTTGCTAGGTTGAATCTGTTATTTTGTGATGCTATGTAAACATGCCGCTACAAGTCATTCTATGCATAATCTGGAGATGTTCACTAAGGATGATTTGTTATACATATCATGCTCTATCCATAAATGCCCCTAGTTGCATTTATTGCTTGTTGTAGCTTGTTGTAATCTTTCTCTCAAGTTGCTAAATAATGTTGCTGTCAGCCTGTTAACATTAAGTTCAGTTTGTGCCATGTGCTTTGTTAGTGATCCAAGCACTCTATGAACTTGATATTGCCATTACTAGCTTCATAAACATGTCTTCTTACTGTTGGTTGCCTTCACATTCCATCTAATGCTCTGTGGTGAGTGGTACAAGCTCATTAACTTGCCTACTTATCGTTGCAATGTATGAATCTGTCATATAACTTGCCATGTTTACATGGGTGCCATCATATCTTCTGATCCTTTTTGGCTCATGGTCAGTAAAGGACTTTTGTTATATGCAATTAGTAGATTCATGCCATGCCTTTGTTTGCCATGATAAGTTCATGTAACATGTTGTTTGATAGATCTAAACATTGCAACCTGATGTTATTTCTGCAAAGTCTGAAACTGGTATTATTTGCAATCTTGCCATGTGTTTTGGAGCATGTTCTAGTGTTTTATGGAGATAACTCAGTGTTCATGTTTTGTTATGCTTTACCTGTATATCATGTCCATGCCTTTTGTTTTCATGTTTGGGTGCTGTAGCATGTTGTTTTGATGCTTGCAAGATGCCTAGTTGCTGTTTTGGACAGCTTGTCCTTTAAACTTGTCTAGAGTGTATGTGTTGAACCATTGCTCCGTTTTGAGTGTGCTCTATATGAAACTTGCTTGATTTTGCATGTAGTTTCATATTATCATGTTGAATCCTTGTTTTGAGGTGTTTGCTTGATGTTTGTATGCATTTTTCAGCAATGCCGTGTTTAACTTGTTTTGCTCATATCTTCTAGGCCGTAGCTCCGAACTAAATGAAATTTATATGTAACTTGACTAGAATCTCATGTAGATCATCTTGGTGCATCTTAACTTGCTGTTTAACAACTTCAACTTAATGTTTGTTCAGATCTGGACCAATTTCGAAATTTGCATATGAGGACTTACCGGAATTGTTATATTTGTTCCCGGCCTCATTTAAACTTGCTTTGATGTGTTGCTCTTGTTTGCATCATCTCTTGCCATGAGTAGCTTCATGTAGCTTTGTCATGCATCATGCTTGTTGTGCATCATGTCTTCCTATGTGTGGTGTGTTTACCATGTTGTGTGCTTCTCTTGATAGTTCCCGTTTCGTTGCGATCGTGAGGATTCGTTCGTCTATGCTTGGTTCGTCTTCGTGGCTTCATCTTCTTCATGGACTCGTTCTTCTTCCTTGCGGGATTTCAGGCAAGATGACCGCTACCCTGGATCTCACTACTATCATTGTTATGCTAGTTGCTTCGTTCTATCGCTATGCTGTGTTACCTATCTTTTGCTCATCAAGCCTCCCAAATTGCCATGAACCTCTAACCTTTGACACCCTTCCTAGCAAACCATTGTTTGGCTATGTTACCGCTTTGCTTAGCCCCTCTTATAGCGTTGTTAGTTGCAGGTGAAGTTGAAGATTGCCCCATGGTGGACAGGTTTATGTTGGGATATCACAATATCTCTTATCTAAATTTAATGCATCTATATACTTGGTAAAGGGTGGAAGACTCGGCCTTATGCGTGGTGATTTGTTCCACTCCTGCCGCCCTAGTTTCCGTCATACCGGTGTTATGTTCCCGGATTTTGCGTTCCTTACGAGGTTGGGTGATTTATGGGACCCCGTTGACAGTTCGCTTTGAATAAAACTCCTCCGGCAAGGCCCAACCTTGGTTTTACCATTTGCCTCACCTAGCCCCTTTTTCCCTTGGGTTTTCGGAGCCCGAGGGTCATCTTTATTTTAGCCCCCCCCGGGCTAGTGCTCCTTCGAGTGTTGGTCCGAACTGAGCTGCCTGCGGGGCCACCTCAGGGAAACTCGACGTCTGGTTTTACTCGTAGCTAGTCTCATCCGGTGTTGCCCTGAGAACGAGATATGTGCAGCTCCTATCAGGATTTGTCGGCGCATCGGGTGGCTTTGCTGGTCTTGTTTTACCATTGTCGAAATGTCTTGTAAACCGGGATTCCGAGTCTGATCGGGTCTTCCTGGGAGAAGGTATATCCTTCGTTGATCGCGAGAGCTTATCATGGTCTAAGTTGGGACACCCCTGCAGGGTTTAAACTTTTGAAAGCCGTGTCCGCGGTTATGCGGCAGGTGGGAATTTGTTAATGTCCAGTTGTAGATAACTTGACACCAGATCCGAATTAAAATGCATCAACTGTGTGTGTAGCCGTGATGGTCTCTTTTCGGCAGAGTCCGGGAAGTGAACACGGTTTTGGGTTATGTTTGACATAAGTAGGAGTTCAGGATCACTTCTTGATCATTGTTAGCTTCACGACCGTTCCGTTTGCTCTCTTCTCGCTCTTATTTGCGTATGTTAGCCACCATATATGCTTAGTCGCTGCAGCAGCCTCACCACTTTACCCCTTCCTTTCCCATTAAGCTTTGCTAGTCTTTATACCCATGGTAATGGGATTGCTGAGTCCTCGTGGCTCACAGATTACTACAACAACAGTTCCAGGTACAAGTTGCGATGATCTTGACGCGAGAGCGATGTTTGCTTGTTTGGAGTTCTTCTTCTGCTTCTTCTTCGATCAGGGGATAGGTTCCAGGTCGGCAGCCTGGGCTAGCAGGGTGGATGTCGTTTGAGTTTCTGTTTGGGTTTCATCCGTAGTCGGATGGTGCTCTTATGTAAGATGATGTTGTATTCATGTGGCATTGTATGCCTTTTGTATGTATCCCCATCTATTATCTATTGTTGATGTAATGATATCCACCTTGCAAAAGCGTTTCAATATGCGGGTCTGTCCTTGGTGGGACCTTCGAGTTCCTTTTGGATAGGGTCGCATATTGGGCGTGACAGCCTGCTCCCGCCTCCCGTTGCCGGCTGTGCTGTTCATCGGGAGGGGTGTGGTGTACCGCAAAACGGGATCCCACGAGATACTGTTCATCTCCACCGTCGACCTCCGCCGGCCTCCACGAGCTACTGTTCATCCACCGTCGACCTCCTCCAGCCTCCACCTGCGACTGTTCATCCACAAGCTCCTATTCATCCAGCGTCCACCGTGCGCTACTCCACCGGCTACTATTCAACCAGCCCTCTCCGTGGGCTCCTGTTCAACCACCCCTCCATGAGCTACTGTTCATCCACCCCTCCACATTCTACTGTTCATCCAGCCCTCCACAGGGTCGTCCTATTCATCTAGCCCTCCACAGGGTCCTGTTCATCCAGCCCCAACCGGCTCGATCGATCGGGGTCCTGTTCATCCAGAGGCAACACCACGGGTGAGGGAGTCCTGGATTAGGGGGTATCCAGACAGCCGGACTATATACTTTGGCCGGACTATTGGACTATGAAGATACAAGACTCAAGACTTCGTCCCGTGTCCGGATGGGACTCTCCTTTGCGTGGAAGACAAGCTTGGCGATTCGGATATTATATTTCCTTCTTTGTTACCGAATCCATGTAAATGTTGGAAATATGCCCTAGAGGCAATAATAAAAGGATTATTATATTTCCTTGTTCATGATAATTGTCTTTTATTCATGCTATAACTGTATTATCCGGAAATCGTAATACACGTGTGAATACATAGACCATAACATGTCCCTAGTGAGCCTCTAGTTGACTAGCTCGTTGGTCGACAGATAGTCATGGTTTCCTAACTATGGACATTAGATGTCATTGACAACGGGATCACATCATTAGGAGAATGATGTGATGGACAAGACCCAATCCTAAGCATAGCACAAGATCGTGTAGTTCGTTTTGCTAGAGCTTTTTCAATGTCAAGTATCTCTTCATTAGACCATGAGATCGTGTAACTCCCAGATACCGTAGGAGTGCTTTGGGTGTACCAAACGTCACAACGTAACTGGGTGACTATAAAGGTGCACTACAGGTATCTCCGAAAGTGTCTGTTGGGTTGACACGGATCGAGACTGGGATTTGTCACTCCGTATGACGGAGAGGTATCTTTGGGCCCACTCGGTAATGCATCATCACAATGAGCTCAAAGTGACCAAGTGTTTGGTCACGGGATCATGCATTACAGTACGAGTAAAGTGACTTGCCGGTAACGAGACTGAACGAGGTATTGGGATACCGACGATCGAGTCTCAGGCATGTAATGTACCGAATGACAAAAGGGAATTGTATACGGGGTTGTCTGAATCCTCGACATTGTGGTTCATCCGATGAGATGATCGAGGAGCATATGGGAGCCAACATGGGTATCCAGATCCCGCTGTTGGTTATTGCCCGAGAGCCGTCTCGGTCATGTCTACGTGTCTCCCGAACCCGTAGGGTCTACACACTTAAGGTTCGGTGACGCTAGGGTTGTATGAATATGAGTATGCAGTATACCGAATGTTGTTCGGAGTCTCGGATGAGATCCTGGACATCACGAGGAGTTTCGGAATGGTCCGGAGGTAAAGAATTATATATAGGAAGTGGTATTTCGGCCATCGGGAAAGTTTCGGGGTCACCCGGTATTGTACCGGGACCACCGGAAGGGTCCCGGGGGTCCACCGGGTGGGGCCACCCATCCCGGAGGGCCCCATGGGCTGAAGTGGGAGGGGAACCAGCCCATAGTGGGCTGGTGCGCCCCCCTAGGCCCACCCCCTGCGCCTAGGGTTGAAACCCTAGGGTGGGGGGGCGCACCACATGCCTTGGGGGGCACTCCTCCCCCCTTGGCCGCCGCCCCCTTGGGAGATTGAATCTCCCAGGGCCGGCGCCCCCCCTTGGGGGCCTATATAAAGGGAGGGGGGAGAGGGGCAGCCGCACCCTGAAGTCCTGGCGCCCCTCCCCCTGCTACACCTCTTCCTCCTCCGTCACGTGCTTGGCGAAGCCCTGCCGGAGTGCTGCTGTTCCACCACCACCACGCCGTTGGGCTGCTGCTGGAGCCATTATCATCAACCTCTCCTTCCCCCTTGTTGGATCAAGAAGGAGGAGACGTCATCCGCTCCGTACATGTGTTGAACGCGGAGGTGCCGTCCGTTCGGCGCTAGGATCTCCGGTGATAGGATCACGACGAGAACAACTACTTCAACCTCGTTCTTTTGAACGCTTCCGCTCGCGATCTACAAAGTGGTATGTAGATACATCTCCCTTGACTCGTTGCTTAGATGAACCCATAGATGGATCTTGGTGAAACCGTAGGAAAATTTTTAATTTTCTGTAACGTTCCTCAACAGTGGTATCAGAGCTAGGTCTATGCGTAATTCTCTATTGCATGAGTAGAACACAATTTTGTTGTGGGCGTAGATCTTGTCAACTTGCTTGCCGCTACTAGTCTTATCTTGCTTCAGCGGTATTGTGGGATGAAGCGGCCCGGACCAACCTTACACGTACGCTTACGTGAGACCGGTTCCACCGACTAACATGCACTAGTTGCATAAGGTGGTTGGCGGGTGTCTGTCTCTCCCACTTTAGTTGAAGCGGATTCGATGAAAAGGGTCCTTATGAAGGGTAAATAGAAGTTGACAAGATCACGTTGTGGTTATTCGTAGGTAAGAAAACGTCTTGCTAGAACCCAATTGCAGCCACGTAAAAGATGCAACAACAATTAGAGGACGTTTAACTTGTTTTTGCAGCAATTGTCATGTGATGTGATATGGCCAGAAGTTGTGATGAATGATGAATGATATATTGTGATGTATGAGATCATGTTCTTGTAATAGGAATCACGACTTGCATGTCGATGAGTATGACAACCGGCAGGAGCCATAGGAGTTGTCTTTATTTTTTATATGACCTGCGTGTCATTGAAGAACGCCATGTAAATTACTTTACTTTATTGCTAAACGCGTTAGCCATAGAAGTAGAAGTAGTCGTTGGCGTGACAACTTCATGAAGACATGATGATGGAGATCATGCTGATGGAGATCATGGTGTCATGCCGGTGACGAAGATGATCATGGAGCCCCGAAGATGGAGATCGAAGGAGCTATATGATATTGGCCATATCATGTGACTATTATATAATTGCATGTGATGTTTATTAAGTTTATGCATATTGTTTACTTAGAACGGCGGTAGTAAATAAGATAATCCCTTACAAAAATTTCAAGAAGTGTTCCCCCCTAACTGTGCACCGTTGCTAAAGTTCATCGTTTCGAAGCACCACGTGATGATCGGGTGTGATAGATCCTTACATTCACATACAACGGGTGTAAGACAGTTTTACACATGCAAAACACTTAGGGTTAACTTGACGAGCCTAGCATGTACAGACATGGCCTCGGAACACGGAGACCGAAAGGTCGAACACGAGTCGTATGGAAGATACGATCAACATGAGAATGTTCACCGATGATGACTAGTCCGTCTCACGTGATGATCGGACACGGCCTAGTCGACTCGGATCGTGTAACACTTAGATGACAAGAGGGATGTCTAATCTGAGTGGGAGTTCATTAAAATAATTTGATTAGATGAACTTAATTATCATGAACTTAGTCTAAAACCTTTTGCATAATATGTCTTGTAGATCAAATGGCCAACGCTCATGTCAACACGAACTTCAACGCGTTCCTAGAGAAAACCAAGCTGAAAGATGATGGCAGCAACTATACAGACTGGGTCCGGAACCTGAGGATCATCCTCATAGCTGCCAGGAAACAATATGTCCTAGAAGGACCGCTAGGTGACGCTCCCGTCCCAGAGAACCAAGACATTATGAATGCTTGGCAGTCTCGTGCTGATGATTACTCCCTCATTCAGTGCGGCATGCTTTACAGCTTAGAACCGGGGCTCCAAAAGTGTTTTGAGCAACACGGAGCATATGAGATGTTCGAGGAGCTGAAACTAGTTTTCCAAGCTCATGCCCGGGTCGAGAGATACGAAGTCTCCGACAAGTTCTATAGTTGTAAGATGGAGGAAAATAGTTCTGTCAGTGAGCACATACTCAAAATGTTTGGGTTGCACAACCGCCTGTCCCAGCTGGACATTAACCTCCCGGATGAGGCGGTCATTGACAGAATCCTTTAGTCGCTCCCACCGAGCTACAAGATCTTTGTGATGAACTACAATATGCAGGGGATGGTGAAGACCATCCCTGAAGTATTTTCAATGCTGAAGTCAGCAGAGGTTGAAACCAAGAAAGAACATCAAGTGTTGATGGTCAATAAGACCACTAAGTTCAAGAAGGGCAAGGGTAAGAAGAACTTCAAGAAGGACGGCAAAGATGTTGCCGCGCCCGGTAAGCCAGTTGCCGGGAAGAAGTCAAAGAATGGACCCAAGCCTGAGACTGAGTGCTTTTACTGCAAGGGGAAGGGACACTGGAAGCGGAACTGCCCCAAAAACTTAGCGGATAAGAAGGCCGGCAACACCAAAGGTATATTTGATATACATGTAATTGATGTGTACCTTACCAGTACTCGTAGTAACTCCTGGGTATTTGATACCGGTGCCGTTGCTCATATTTGTAACTCACAGCAGGAGCTGCGGAATAAGCAGAGACTGGCGAAGGACGAGGTGATGATGCGCGTCGGAAATGGTTCCAAAGTCGATGTGATCGCCGTCGGCACGCTACCTCTACATTTACCTACGGGATTAGTTTTGAACCTTAATAATTGTTATTTGGTGCCAAGTTTGAGCATGAACATTGTATCTGGATCTCGTTTAAATACGAGATGGCTACTCATTTAAATCCGAGAATAATGGTTGTTCTATTTATATGAGAGATATGTTTTATGGTCATGCCCCGATGGTCAATGATTTATTCTTAAAGAATCTCGAACGTAATGTTACACATATTCATAGCGTGAATACCAAAAGATGTAAAGTTGATAATGATAGTCCCACATACTTGTGGCACTGCCGCCTTGGTCACATTGGTGTCAAGCGCATGAAGAAGCTCCATGCTGATAGACTTTTAGAGTCTCTCGATTATGAATCATTTGACACATGCGAACCATGCCTCATGGGAAAAATGACCAAGACCCCGTTCTCCGGAACAATGGAGCGAGCAACCAACTTGTTGGAAATCATACATACCGATGTGTGCGGTCCAATGAGCATTGAGGCTCGTGGAGGATATCGTTATGTTCTCACTCTCACTGATGACTTAAGTAGATATGGGTATGTCTACTTGATGAAACACAAGTCTGAGACCTTTGAAAAGTTCAAGGAATTTCAGAATGAAGTAGAGAATCAACATGACCGAAAGATAGAATTCTTACGATCGGATCATGGAGGAGAATATTTAAGTCACGAATTTGGTACACACTTAAGAAAATGTGGAATCGTTTCACAACTCACGCCGCTTGGAACACCTCAGCGAAACGGTGTGTCCGAACGTCATAATCGCACTCTATTGGATATGGTGCGATCTATGATGTCTCTTACCGATTTACCGCTATCATTTTGGGGATACGCTCTAGAGACAACTACGTTCACTTTAAATAGGGCACCGTCTAAATCTGTTGAGACGACACCGTATGAATTATGGTTTGGGAAGAAACCTAAGCTGTCATTTCTAAAAGTTTGGGGATGCGAAGCTTATGTCAAGAAACTTCAACCTGAAAAGCTCGAACCCAAGTCGGAAAAATGCGTCTTCATAGGATACCCCAAAGAAACCATTGGGTATACCTTCTACTTAAGATCTGAGGGCAAGATCTTTGTTGCCAAGAACGGATCCTTTCTGGAAAAAGAGTTTCTCTCGAAAGAAGTAAGTGGGAGGAAAGTAGAACTCGATGAAGTACTACCTCTTGAACGGGAAAGTAGTGCAGCTCAGGAAAATGTTCCTGTGATGCCTACACCAACTGAAGAGGAAATTAATGATGATGATCAAGGTACTTCGGATCAAGTTGCTACTGAACTTAGTAGGTCCACAAGGACACGTTCCGCACCAGAGTGGTACGGCAACCCTGTCCTGGAAATCCTGTTGTTAGACAATGGTGAACCTTCGAACTATGAAGAAGCGATGGCGGGCCCAGATTCCAACAAATGGCTAGAAGCCATGAAATCCAAGATAGAATCCATGTATGAAAAAATAGTATGGACTTTGACTGACTTGCCCGATGATCGGCGAGCGATAGAAAACAAATGGATCTTTAAGAAGAAGACGGACGCGGATGGTAATGTCACCATCTATAAAGCTCGACTTGTCGCTAAGGGTTATCGGCAAGTTCAAGGGATTGACTACGATGAGACTTTCTCTCCCGTAGTGAAGCTTAAGTCCGTCCGAATCATGTTAGCAATTGCCGCATACTATGATTATGAGATATGGCAGATGGACGTCAAAACGGCATTCCCTAACGGGCATATTAAGGAAGAACTATATATGATGCAGCCGGAGGGTTTTGTCGATCCTAAGAATGCTAACAAAGTATGCAAGCTCCAGCGATCCATTTATGGGCTGGTGCAAGCATCTCGGAGTTGGAACATTCGCTTTGATGAAATGATCAAAGCGTTTGGGTTTATGCAGACTTATGGAGAAGCCTGCGTTTACAAGAAAGTGAGTGGGAGCTCTGTAGAATTTCTCATATTATATGTAGATGACATACTTTTGATGGGAAATGATATAGAATTCTTGGACAGCATCAAGGCCTACTTGAATAAGTGTTTTTCAATGAAGGACCTTGGAGAAGCTGCTTATATATTAGGCATCAAAATCTATAGAGATAGATCGAGACGCCTCATAGGTCTTTCACAAAGCACATACCTTGATAAGATTTTGAAGAAGTTCAAAATGGATCAGTCCAAGAAAGGGTTGTTGCCTGTATTGCAAGGTGTGAGATTGAGCTCGGCTCAATGCCCGACCACGGCAAAAGATAAAGAAGAGATGAGCGTCATCCCCTATGCCTCAGCCATAGGATCTATTATGTATGCCATGCTGTGTACCAGACCTGATGTAAACCTTGCCGTAATTTTGGTAGGAAGGTACCAAAGTAATCCCGGCAAGGAACACTGGACAGCGGTCAAGAATATCCAAAAGTACCTGAAAAGGACGAAGGACATGTTTCTCGTTTATGGAGGTGACGAAGAGCTCGTCGTAAAGGGTTACGTCGACGCTAGCTTCGACACAGATCTGGATGACTCTAAGTCACAAACCGGATACGTGTATATGTTGAATGGTAGAGCAGTAAGCAGGTGCAGCTGCAAGCAGAGCGTCGTGGCGGGATCTACATGTGAAGCGGAGTACATGGCAGCCTCGGAGGCAGCGCATGAAGCAATTTGGGTGAAGGAGTTCATCATCGACCTAGGAGTCATACCCAATGCGTCTGTGCTGATCAAACTCTTCTGTGACAACACTGGAGCTATTGCCCTTGCCAAGGAGCCCAGGTTTCACAAGAAGACCACGCACATCAAGCGTCGTTTCAACTCCATCCGTGAAAATATTCAAGATGGAGACATAGATATTTGCAAAGTACATACGGATCTGAATGTTGCAGATCCGTTGACTAAACCTCTCTCGCGAGCAAAGCATGATCAACACCAGAACTCTATGGGTGTTCGATTCATCACAATGTAACTAGATTATTGACTCTAGTGCAAGTGGGAGACTGTTGGAAATATGCCCTAGAGGCAATAATAAAAGTATTATTATATTTCCTTGTTCATGATAATTGTCTTTTATTCATGCTATAACTGTATTAGTTGGAAATCGTAATACACGTGTGAATACATAGACCATAACATGTCCCTAGTGAGCCTCTAGTTGACTAGCTCGTTGGTCGACAGATAGTCATGGTTTCCTGACTATGGACATTAGATGTCATTGACAACGGGATCACATCATTAGGAGAATGATGTGATGGACGAGACCCAATCCTAAGTATAGCACAAGATCGTGTAGTTCGTTTTGCTAGAGCTTTTTCAATGTCAAGTATCTCTTCCTTAGACCATGAGATCGTGTAACTCCCGGATACCGTAGGAGTGCTTTGGGTGTACCAAACGTCACAACGTAACTGGGTGACTATAAAGGTGCACTACAGGTATCTCTGAAAGTGTCTGTTGGGTTGACACGGATCGAGACTGGGATTTGTCACTCCGTATGACGGAGAGGTATCTCTGGGCCCACTCGGTAATGCATCATCACAATGAGCTCAAAGTGACCAAGTGTTTGGTCATGGGATCATGCATTACAGTACGAGTAAAGTGACTTGCCGGTAACGAGACTGAACGAGGTATTGGGATACCGATGATCGAGTCTCGGGCATGTAACGTACCGAATGACAAAGGGAATTGTATACGGGGTTGTCTGAATCCTCGACATCGTGGTTCATCCGATGAGATCATCGAGGAGCATGTGGGAGCCAACATGGGTATCCAGATCCCGCTGTTGGTTATTGCCCGAGAGCCGTCTCGGTCATATCTACGTGTCTCCTGAACCCGTAGGGTCTACACACTTAAGGTTCGGTGACGCTAGGGTTGTATGAATATGAGTATGCAGTATACCGAATGTTTTTCGGAGTACCGGATGAGATCCCGGACGTCACGAGGAGTTTCGGAATGGTCCGGAGGTAAAGAATTATATATAGGAAGTGGTATTTCGGCCATCGGGAAAGTTTCGGGGTCACCGAGTATTGTAGCGGAACCACCAGAAGGGTCCCGGGGGTCCACCGGGTGGGTCACCCATCCCGGAGGGCCCCATGGGCTGAAGTGGGAGGGGAGCCAGCCCATAGTGGGCTGGTGGGCCCCCCTAGGCCCAACCCCTGCGCCTAGGGTTGAAACCCTAGGGTGGGGGGCGCACCACATGCCTTGGGGGGCACTCCTCCCCCCTTGGCCGCCGCCCCCTTGGGAGATTGAATCTCCCAGGGCCGGCGCCCTTCCTGGGGGCCTATATAAAGGGAGGGGGGAGAGGGGCAGCCACACCCTGAAGTCCTGGCGCCCCTCCCCCTGCTACACCTCTTCCTCCTCCGTCACGTGCTTGGCGAAGCCCTGCCGGAGTGCTGCTGTTCCACCACCACCACGCCGTCGGGCTGCTGCTGGAGCCATCATCATCAACCTCTCCTTACCCCTTGTGGGATCAAGAAGGAGGAGACGTCATCTGCTCCGTACGTGTGTTGAACGCGGAGGTGCCGTCCGTTCGGCGCTAGGATCTCCGGTGATAGGATCACGACGAGAACGACTACTTCAACCCCGTTCTTTTGAACGCTTCCGCTCGCGATCTACAAAGTGGTATGTAGATACATCTCCCTTGACTCGTTGCTTAGATGAACCCATAGATGGATCTTGGTGAAACCGTAGGAAAATTTTTAATTTTCTGCAACGTTCCCCAACAGTAAACCCTATCCCTCTCCGGTGTCTAAATAAGCCGGAGAGTTTAGTCCTAAGTGACAGGATCATAATCATCATAGGCTAGCTTCTAGGGTTTAGCCTCTATGATCTCGTGGTAGATCAACTCTTGTAACACCCATATCATCAATATAAATCAAGCAGGAAGTAGGGTTTTACCTGCATCGAGAGGGCCCGAACCTGGGTAAACATTTTGTCCCTTGCCTCCTGTTACCATTAGCCTTAGACACATAGATTGGGAACCCCTACCCAAGATCCGCCGGTTTTGACACCTACATTGGTGCTTTCGCTGAGAGTTCCTCTGTGCCGTCACTGCAAGGCTCGATGGCTCCTTCAATCATCAACAACAATGTGGTCTAGAGTGAGACTTTTCTCCCCGGACAGATCTTCGTGTTCGGCGGCTTCGCACCGCGGGCCAATTCGCTTGGCCATCTGGAGCAGATCGACAGCTACGCCCCTGGCCATCAGGTCAGGTTCGGAAACCTAAACTACATGGACGATATCCGCGGAGACTTGATCTTCAACGGATTCGGGCCTACGCGAGGAGCGTCGGACTGTCACGATGAGCACGGCTTAGACCTGCTGTCAGACGATGCTCGGGATATCGCCCCTGCAGGAACCCCGGACCTAAAGCCGGGGCTGATTGCATCGCCCGAGGATGGGTGGATGGACCCTGCCCTAGAGGCCGCACACCCATCGGCGGTAGAGCCAAACACAAACTTCACCCCCAAGGAAGCCTGTGACACCGGACCCGCGCACCTCCGAGCCCGCTGAATCTGGTTGGGCTCCGGTAATGGAGTTCACCGCTGCAGATATATTCCAGCACTTGCCCTTTGGCGACATGCTAAACTCGTTAAAGTCTCTCTCTTTGTCAGGAGACTCTTGCCCGAACTATATCCAGCTCGGGTGGGAAGCTAGCGACGAAGGAATTCGTTGCCCACCCACCACCCACTTCATAGCCACGGTCGATGATTTGACCGACGTGCTTGACTTCGACTCCGAAGACATCGACGGTTTGGACGATGATTTAGGAGAAGAACAGTAACCACCACCCAAGGGGCGGTGGACAGCCACCTCTTCATATGACATCTATATGGTGGACACTCAAAGAGAAACCAATGGCGATGAGGCAATGGAGGATAACCCCTCAAAGAAGAAAGCAAAGCATGGGCGTCGTCAGCGCCGCTCCAAGCCTCGCCACAGCAATACCGGCACTAGAGACGAAAACAATTCGGACGGTGCCGAAGATGAATACAACCCTGATCATCCTGCCTTTGAGCAGTCTGAGTAGGAAGACGGGTAGGTCAGCCCAGACGAAAATGCGACGGACGGGTACCCGGAGGAGGACAACTACATGCCCCCTCCGAAGACGAGATTAACCTCGGCGACGACGAGTTCGGCATGCCTGAGGACCCCATGGAGCAGGAGCGCTTCAAGCGCCGGCTTATGGCCACCGCGAGGAGCCTGAAAAGGAAGCAGCAACAGCTCCAAGCTAATCAAGACCTGCTCACAGACAGATGGACAGAAGTCCTGGCAGCCGAGGAATATGGACTCGAGCGCCACATGGCTGACTGGCCACCTCGTGGCCAGGATAAAACAGCATACCAGCCCGAATACCAGCCCACACCCCCACGCCAGTTTACTTCGGCCCGAGGCAATATGCAGGACCTGCAAGATAGATTGGAAAACAACGCAGGACAACCAAGATCGATCAACCGATCATGGGGGCGCACCACAGCACATGATGATGACCGTCATACCGGATACACTAACAATATATCTGGCCGGGCCGAACACAACCGACCAGACTTAGTTGGACTGCATCGCGACATAGCCCGACACAGAGGCGCCGCAAACCCCCTCTGCTTCACTGATGAAGTAATGGATCATGAATTCCCAAAAGGGTTTAAACCCGTGAACATTGAATCGTACGATGGCACAACAGACCTCGCAGTATGGATCGAAGATTTCCATCTCCACATTCATATGGCCCGTGGAGACGATCTACACGCCATCAAGTATCTTCCCCTTAAGCTCAAAGGACCAGCCAGGCACTGGCTAAATAGCTTGCCAATAAATTCCATTGGCAGTTGGGAAAACCTGGAGGACACTTTCCTCGAAAACTTCTAGGGCACATACGTGCGACCACCGGATGCTGACGACTTGAGCCACATTACCCAACAGCCCGGAGAGTCAGCCAGAAAATTCTGGACTCGGTTCCTAACTAAAAAGAACCAAATTGTCGACTGTCCGGATGCCGAAGCCCTGGCAGCCTTTAAGCATAATATCCGCGACGAGTGGCTCGCCCGGCACCTCGGCCAGGAAAAACCAAAATCTATGGCGGCCCTCACGACACTCATGACACGCTTTTGTGCAGGCGAGGATAGTTGGTTGGCTCGCAGCAGAACCACGGCAATAAACTCCGGCACTTCAGACGTCCGCGACACTAATGGCAAGCCACGACGCAACATGCATAAGCGTCGGAACAATGGCGATAACACTGAAGACACGACAGTCAATGCCGGATTCAGTGGCTCAAAATCCGGTCAACGGAAAAGCCATTCAAAAGAAAAAATCAGGGACCGTCCAGTCTGGACCACATACTTGACCACTCATGTCAAATTCACAGCACCCCGGATAAGCCAGCAAATCACACTAATAAAGATTGTTGGGTTTTCAAGCAGGCCAGCAAGATAAATGCCGAGAACAAGGACAAGGGGCTGCATAGCAACGATGACGAAGAGCCCCGGCGTTTGAACACGGGGGACAGAAGAAATTTCCTCTGCAGGTGAAAACGGTCAACATGATCTATGCTACCCACATTCCCAAACGGGAACGAAAGCGAGCACTAAGGGACGTCTATGCGATGGAGCTAGTCGCCCTGAAATTCAACCCATGGTCAGCTTGTCCGATCACCTTTGATCGTACGGATCACCCTACCAGCATCCGTCACGGCGGTTCGCCCGCATTGGTTCTAGACCCAATCATTGACGGATTTCACCTCACACGAGTCCTTATGGACGGAGGCAGCATCCTGAACCTGCTTTATCAGGACATAGTGCGCAAGATGGGCATCGACCCTTCAAGGATCAAGCCCACCAAAACTACCTTTAAAGGTGTAATTCCAGGGGTAGAGGCCTGTTGCACGGGCTCCATAACACTGGAGGTGGTCTTCAGATCTCCAGATAACTTCCGAAGCGAGGAGTTAATCTTTGACATAGTCCCTTTCCGTAGCGGCTATTATGCATTACTTGGACGAACCGCATTCGCTCGATTCAATGCGGTACCACACTATGCATACCTTAAGCTCAAGATGCCAGGACCTCGCAGGGTCATAACAGTCAACGGAAACATGGACCGCTCTCACCGTACAGAAGAGCCTACTGCAGCCCTCGCAGCAGAAGTACAAAGCAGCTTCCCCCGGCAAACCACCAATCCGTCGACAACAACTCCGAACACCGTCATACGAGTCTGAAGTACCCCGCAACAGGATAGCCAGGCACTCCAAGAGCGCGACTAGCAGTCCGGCCTTCGCTCCAGCCCCATTAAGGTAGCAGTCGTGCCGCGCCTACACAATTACACACTCAAAATACCATGGGCATAGGCGGAGGCGCAATAGTGGCACAGTCAACAGTGCGGGTCAGCCGCAACATACTTTAACAGCCCTCCTTTATCTTTCAGGAACCCGCTTTTGCGTAGCCTCTTCAGAAGAGCCAGATTATCATACTTTCACAGGAGAGAAATCCAATGAGGCAAAAGGCGCCGCGCACAAAGGGAATACCCAGGTGGAATCTATTCACGATCATTAATACCTATTTTATATACCCATATGCGGCCTGCCCTTGGATAAGACATGTCAAATAGTCCTATTTACCTCTGGTTAATGCATTCATTGTAAACTTGCGCTTAGACGTATTGTACATCAATGGGATATTATATATAGCGTCAGCTTATTATTACTATCTGCGCATTTTTTCTATAAATGTTTCTTTACTATTGCATCCGTACAGTTTGGTATGTTTAGTTTGCCAGGGGCTTCTTACATCGCCCCTTAATACGAGAAGGTAAGTCCGAACACTTTTGATAGTGCGGCACCCCAAACTTATAGCGTTATATGCGTCAGCTCCGAATCATGTCTTGGGTCAATAGTTGGGTTAGCCCGGCTCCCTTGTTTTGGTACCTTACATTCCGTTATATCGGCTAAGGTAGCGCAGGGAGAACTACTGCGATTGTGTCCCAGTTCTTTCGGACGAGCACCTCAGTAGAGAAAGCCGAAAACTGACTGACATGATGTGACGAGAGTTGGTCGCTATTCGAGAGGTCTTAAAATCCTTAAAGATTTTTCCGCTTTAGGCGAGGAATCGGCCTCGTCCGATTTAGGCGTATATAGCGCCCCAATTCGGCTTTCCGAATTCTAGGGGCTTCGCCAAAATTTAAAATTATAGACTCCTATGGCTAAGTGAAAGTTATAAAGCCACATAGTCTAATTGCCTTGTTCGCTGCGCCAAACACCTCCTTTAGGGACCAAATATTTGGATAAAGAGTGTCTGGGTTTTCCAGGAACACCCTGATACTAGTTATATGGGGGCGGAAGCCGACGACTGGCCTACTTTCAGAATTTTCTAAATAGCCGCACAGAAGGTAATATTTTAAATCAAAAAGAGCTACATAGTGCAAGTAACTTCGTCTTTATATTACAAAAATGACAGGAGTACATTTACTCAAAGATTGTGCCCTTCGTACATTCGTCAGCCACGAGGTGAGCGCCTTTCATAACGCCATCATAATATTTTTCCGGATACCGATGCGCCTTGCCCTCTGGCGGTCCATCCTTCACCAACTTCTCTGCGTCCAGCTTGCCCCAATGCACCTTCGCACGAGCAAAGGCTCGGCGGGAACCCTCAATGCAAGCAGATCACTTGATCATTTCAAGCCGCGGATAGGCATTTACCATCCGATTTATCAGGCTGAAGTAGCTAGCAAGAAGGGGCTCACCAGGACACATCCGGACTATGAAATCTTTCATAGCCACTTTGGCCGCCCTGTGGAGTTCAACCAAGTGCTTCAGTTGGTCACTCAGAGGCATCGAGTGTTCAACTCCAGCATACTGGGACCAGAACAGCTTCTCCGTTGAGCTCCCCTCCTCGGCATGGTAGAACTCTGCAGCATAAGATACGATGCGTGGAAGATCTACGAATGCCCCTGGAGAGATCTGAATCCGGGTAAGTAAAAGAAACGTCTCCTCCACATGCTTGCTTTGCATAAAGAATGTCTTACCCGCCGCTATCTTCTTGGCCGTCTGGATTTCTTGCTGGGCCTTTTCGGCTTCGGCTTTGGCGTCTTTCATACTCGCAAGGGCCTTCGCAAGCTCAGACTCCTTCGTCTTGAGGTCACGCTCCAAGGACTCGAACTTTTTGCCAAGCTCCTGGAGCTCTTGCTGTACCTTGCCCACCCTAGCATTCTTCTTTTCGCACTCAATACGCTCCATGGCCGCCTTGTCTTCGGCCTCAGACAGCGCCTTCTTCAGGGATGCCACTTCGGTCGTGGCCCCTATTACCAAATCATGACACTTTCTTAGGGTCACAAAAAAATTTCTATTCTTTGTGATATGTGAACGGGGTATTACTCACCTTTGTTCTCTTCAAGCTGCCTCTTCATGAGGCCGAGCTCTCCGTGGGCCTGCTCCAGGTCCCGTTTGAGTACGGCGACTTCCGCCGTGCAGGCAGCAGCGGCAACCAACACCACCTGATTATTCACATAGACATTTAATATTAGACTCCTGTGGATTAAAATGGACCCTCCGCTTGGCTATTCTTTCCGAACACCAAGCAGAGTCTCATGGGCTACTCTCTATCGGGTGATAATTTCACACATTTTTTATTACTTACCTCAAAGCCTGTTAGGAGGTGCAGGCTTCAGTTAGGCCGCTCTTGGCGGACACAACCTTCTGAATCACCACACTCATAAGAGTACGGTGCTCTTCATCCATGGAAGCGCCGCTTAGCGCTTCCAGCTGACCATCCGGCGCCTCGGGCGTAACAAAGTCATGGGTACGGACAGCCCGCCCTCCTTAGCAAGGGGCTGCCTGCCCGAATCTGGAACCTTTGGAGGTTCCAGTACAGTGTCCGGCCGGGAGCTCGACTTGCTGCGGCTCCCGTCGGCGAAGTCTGCGCGGATCTTGTGCCCCGTGAGCCCGACGTCTGGGGTTTCTCCTTGGGGCGTCTCCAGAGTCACCTCCCCTTGCTCAGGGAGCCTTTGGGACAACACCTCCGTTTCATCCGCAGGCCGAGGGGAAGTGGCTGTTGGGAGCGAATTCATCGCCGAATCGCTCAAAGACCCATCCGAAGAAGATACCTCGGGATGGACCCTGGCCGGACTACATATGGGTGTTCGGTGTTATAACAGACTATGAAGTAAAGTTGCACTAAAGTATAATGAAAGTACGGATACTTGCGATCTTACTAGGGGCTTCCCCCTGGGCAGCCACTCCTCCTCGTTGTAGGCGGCCGTGGTGGAATAATCTGGAAGGGACACCTTTACCTTCTTAGGTGTCACAGCCGCCCCATCCGGGGCGGCTTTCCTTTTCTTCTCCTCCCCAGTGCGGGGAGGTGGCATTTCTTCGTGGTCCTCCCCGCCTCCGCGGGAAGAATCTGCCTCGTCGTCCTCGGACGATGAGCCTATGACGGCCTTGCGCCGGGGACCCTTCCTGGTCCCCTCGTCCACCCTCTTAGACCCTTCAGCCTCCCTGGATGGGGCTACCCTTTCTTTCTCCCCCCTCCCTCCGTGGGAGGAGTGTGCCTCGTCGTCTTCGGACGAGGCATCTTGTACGGCCTTGCGCCGGAGACCCTCCCTGGTCCCCGGGGCCTTCTTTTCGGCCTTCTTCTCCGACGCCTTATAAGGCGCCAGGACTAGCATCTCCGTCAGGAGAGTGGTTGCCGGACCTTATGGCAGTGGAGACGGACAGTCGATCCGCTCCGCTGTCTCCATGTACTCCTGATTAAGTACACACGATTACTTAATATCCTCTCATGAGAATGCTGGGAAAACTGCACTTGGTGATGGTTAGAAAACTCACCGGACGAGGGGGCCGCGCGGCGTGGAGTCCGCGGTCCTCGGACGTGGGAGGAGGTGTTTCGGTACCCTTAAACAGGACCTTCCATGCATCTTTAAGTGTCATTCCGTAGAGCTCTCGGAGTGTCCAGTGTTCGGCCGGGACAAACTCCCACAGTTTAAAAGCCCGTCTTTGGCACGGAAGAATTCGGCGGACGAGCATGACCTGGACTATGTTGACAAGCTTGGTGTTCTTTTCAATCATATTCTTGATACAGTTCTGAAGTCCGGTCAGCTTCGCAGGCTCGCCCCAGGCCAAGCCCTTCTTCTCCCAGGAGGTGAGCCGCATGGGAATTCCGGATCAGAATTCGGGGGCCGCCGCCCAGTTGGCGCCGCGCGGCTCGGTGATGTAGAACCACCCCGATTGCCACCCTTTCATGGTCTTCGCGAAGGAGCCGTCAGGCCAGGTGACGTGGGGCATCTTGCCCACCATGGCTCCTCTTCACTCCGCTTGCTGGCCGCTCACAATCTTAGGCTTCACGCAGAAGGTTTGTAGCCACAAGCTGAAGTGAGGTTTGATGCGGAGGAAGGCCTCGCACACGATGATAAACGCCGAGATGTTGAGGACGAAATTTGGGGCTAGATCATGCAAATCTAGCCTGTAGTAGAACATGAGCCCGCGGACTAAGAGATAAAGTGGAAATCCCAGTCCACGGACGAAGTTGGCGAGAAACACGACCCTCTCATGGTGTTTCAGAGTTGGAATGGTCTGCCCTGTGTCCGGTAGCCGGTGCGCGATGTCTGCGGCCAAGTATCCAGCCGGCCAAAGCTTCGCAATATGCTCCTCCTTCACGGTGGAGGCCACCCACTTGCCTCCTGCTCCGGACATGTTTGGTTGTGTAGAGTAGGCGTGGTCTAGGGCGTTGGAGCTTGAGGAGGCAAGAATGGATTAGCGAAGGAGGAAGAAGGCGAGGGTGAAAATGGGGAACTCTTATCCCTTTATAGAGGCGACTAAAGCGGTGCGCCTCCCCACTTGCCCGTCGAGGGACGCTTATTTCCCAAACGCCACGATAGATGGCGCGGTTGGATTACCCATACCCGTATTTATGGGAATCCCGTGATAAGGGGACATGATCTTTGCTTTGATAAGACGTGCCAAGGAAACCGCCTCGCAATACGCGCTATGGCTGGTTGTAGGAAAACGGTTCAAATAATGACCCGACCGTAGTGTCATGTCACGTTGTCTAAAGTTGTCAGCAGATTACATTTGTGAAATATTATCCTCTCTACGGTGGTATGTGAAGATCATCTTGCAGATCCGGACACGATTCAAGTGTTCGAAAATTAATTTGGAGTATTCGGAGATGGAACCCGCCTTGCAATGCCGAAGACAAACTGCGCGCCGGACTCATCATCATTGAAGCCTGGTTCAAGGGCTACTGAGGGAGTCCTGGATTAGGGGCTCCACAGGGTCCTGTTCATCCAGCCCCAACCGGCTCGATCGATCGGGGTCCTGTTCATCCAGAGGCAACACCACGGGTGAGGGAGTCCTGGATTAGGGGGTATCCGGACAGCCGGACTATATACTTTGGCCGGACTGTTGGACTATGAAGATACAAGACTCAAGACTTCGTCCCGTGTCCGGATGGGACTCTCCTTTGCGTGGAAGACAAGCTTGGCGATTCGGATATTATATTTCCTTCTTTGTAACCGACTCCATGTTAACCCTAGCCCTCTCGGATGTCTATATAAACCGGAGAGTTTAGTCCTTAGGGACAGGATCATAGTCATCATAGGCTAGCTTCTAGGATTTAGCCTCTACGATCTCGTGGTATATCAACTCTTGTAACACCCATATCATCAATATAAATCATGCAGGAAGTAGGGTTTTACCTCCATCGAGAGGGCCCGAACCTGGGTAAACATTGTGTCCCTTGCCTCCTATTACCATTAGCCTTAGACACACAGATCGGGACCCACTATCCAAGATCCGCCGGTTTTGACACCGACAACGGGGTCCTGTTCATCCACCCCCACTAATCACTGTT
>NC_041391.1:535356789-535442314 GCF_002162155.2 Triticum dicoccoides | reverse complement strand
CAATGCTCACTGTTCATACAAACCCCCCAGGAAACGCTCACTGTTCATCCAGAGGCAGCATCGATCGGCTTCAGTTAGCAGCAGTAGCGAAGGAATCACTCGGGTTGAGTAACGTAGCTAGTGCAATCGCTCAGGTTCAGTTAGAACCAACGCCTCGCTCGGGTTCAGTTACAGGCCAACGCCTCGCACACACGCACGTAAGTGTACGATAGAAACACGCATCGCTCGGCCCCTGACCACCCACCGTAACCGGGAACTCCCTGATATTTTCCTCGCCCTCGCTTCTACCACATTTTTTTTGTCATGGACGGCCCAAAGAATGTCATGCAGCTGCGACTCTGGCCCGCCCAGGACGAAAAGCCCATTTTCTGTCATGATTTTTTGTCATAAAAGTAGGATCCCACCACATCTATGATGATATCGGGTTTTTTCACACTTATCGTCATAGAAGTGTCATATGTATGACAGAAAAAAATTCGTTTGGCCCAAAATGTCACGGATGTGTCTTTTTTTTGTAGTGTTAGCTAGCAATTTCTTTATCATACCTGAAGGAATTTCAAAGTAAATATTTTTAGTAGGTTCAGTAGGTTGAGGAGCAACTCTTTTCACTTCTGGTCGGGGTGAACATACCCCGAACAAGCCCCTCAAAGGATTATTTTCCATAGTAACAAGTGACAGTAAATTTCAGCACACAATATAAATGTTTCCTTACCAAATTCCACTTACCAAAGGCGCTTCGCTCCCCGAAAACAGCACCAGAAAAGATTCTTGATGACACACAAGTATAGGGGATCTATAGTAGTCCTTTCGATAATTAAGAGTGTCAAATTCAATGAGGAGCAAAAGGAAATGACAAGCGGTTTTCAGCAAGGTATTCTCTGCAAGCATTGAAATTATCGGTAACAGATAGTTTTGTGATGAGGTAATTCGTAACGGGTAACAAGTAACAAAAGTAACTAAGGTGCAGCAAGGTGACCCAATCCTTTTTCGAGAAAAGGGCAAGCCTAGACAAACTCTTATATAAAGCAAAGTGCTCCCGAGGACACATGGGAATTATCATCAAGCTAGTTTTCATCATGCTCATATGATTCGCGTTCGTCACTTTGATAATTTGATATGTGGGTAGACCGGTGCTTGGGTGCTGTCCTTACTTGGACAAGCTTACCACTTATGATTAACCCCTCTCACAAGCATCAGCAACTACGAAAGAAGAATTAAGGTAAACCTAACCATAGCATGAAACATATGGATCCAAATCAGCCCCTTACCAAGCAACGCATAAACTAGGGTTTAAGCTTCTGTCACTCTAGCAACCCATCATCTACTTATTACTTACCAATGCCTTTCCATAGGCCCAAATCATGGTGAAGTGTTATGTAGTCGACACTCACATAACACCACTAGAGGAGAGACAACATACATCTCATCAAAATATCGAACGAATACCAAATTCACAGGATTAATTATAACAAGACTTCTCCCATGTCCTCGGGAACAAATGTAACTACTCACAAAGCATATTCATGTTCACAATCAGAGGGGTATTGAATAGCATTAAGGATCTGAACATATGATCTTCCTCCGAATAAACCAACTAGCATCAACTACAAGGAGTAATCAACAATACTAGCAACCCACAGGTACCAATCTGAGGTTTTGAGACAATGATCGGATACAAGAGATGAACGAAGGTTTGAGAGGAGATGGTGCTGGTGAAGATGTTGATGGATGAACCCCTTTCGATGAGAGGATTGATGGTGATGATGATGGCAGTGATTTCCCTCTCCCGAGGGATGTTTCCCCGATAGAACAGCTCCGCCGGAGCCCTTGATTGGTCCTGCCTAGGTTCCACCTTGAGACGGCGGCGCTTCATCCCAAAAGCTTCCTTATGAATTTTTCCAGGGCAAAAGACACCATACAGCTGAAGATGGACGTTGTGGGCCTGCCAGGGGGCCCATGAGGCAGGGGGCGCGCCCTCCACGCTCGTGGATGACTGGTGGCCCCCCTCTAGTGCTTTCTGCGCCCAATATTTTTAATATATGGGCGCGCCCTCCACGCTCGTGGATGACTGGTGGCCCCCTCTAGTGCTTTCTTCGCCCAATATTTTTAATATATTCCAAAACTGATCTCCGTGAAGTTTCAGGACTTTTGGAGTTGTGCTGAATAGGTCTCTAATATTTTCTCCTTTTCCAGTCCAAAAATCCAGCTGCCGACATTCTCCCTCTTCATGTAAACCTTATAAAATAAGAGAGAAAAGGCATAAATATTGTGATATACTCTCTATAAAAGCATGATACAATAAATATTGATATAAAAGCATGATGCAAAATGGACGTATCACACAGCCGGCTGATGCTCGTGCTCATCGCCTCCATGGGTCTAGCTTCTAGTCAACTGATCTTGTGATTGGAGTGATCACTCTTGCCCTTGGTTACGGTGCGTAGGTGCGCAGTATTTCGTAGATTGGACTGGCGGGGAGCCTTTATATGAGAATTGCAGACTGCATTGCATTCACATGTCTGTTGGTCATCTACTCCTCGGCCCTCTACTACACCTGCCTTTGGCTGTATGACAGGTGGACCAGCCACCTGTTGGGCCCACCTGTCATACACCAAAGGCAGGTGCAGTAAGTCAATGAAGCTTAGTCTCTATGGGACTGAGCTCTGATGCCTTAACTACACCTGCCTTTGGCTGTATGATAGGTGGGCTAGCCACCTATTGGGCCCACCTGTCATACACCCAATGGCTGGTGCAGTAAGTCAATGAAGCTGCATACCCCTCCGTGCTGATGCAGTATAGTCATCTCACCGGACCTCTAGTTGGGGCCAAACGAGAGAACTTTGATGTTTACTGGTTTATTGGTCCCCTTTGCATTTTGCGCCAAGTTTTAACCTTTGATTTAACTAATAAAATGTTAATGCATGTAACCTAAAATGTTGAGCTAAGTAGTCTCAAGTCATTGGATGCATACGCACCCCACGTCTCGTACTGTATGATTTCTTCTTACCTTGCCAAAAACAGGGAACGAGGTGGGTAGTTAATGCAACGCGCCTAAAAATTTTGGGATTACTATTTGGTTTTCGTAACGTGCCTAATGCACCAGTACGGAGGGAGTACAATAGTAGTCTTTGATTGCAATTTTTTGTTGGTAGCTTACCAAGCTGAGCACTCGGTGAGTGCAATAGTAGTTTGATTGATGAGACTTCATATTTGAGCCATCTACCGGAAGGAATAAAACAATACACCATGTATTTATTTACAGAGGAAGTAGTATATTTCTTGTGACATGCATTACTAGGCTAGCCATTACTAGATATTGCTAGTCAAATACTAAATCCAGACGGACGTGTTAGTACTACTAAATCCAGACGGTGGTGCTAGTACTAGTAGTAATACTGCCAATGTAGTAGTACTGTACTACCCGTTTGTCAAATTATTACATGCTGCTCCTCACAGTGAAGTGACAAGACTCTACACCGGAGATGACACCTGAGTGTAGGCGCCCTGTTCGGCATACTAATGTCAGCCTCACCGTCTGCAGTCACTATCATCATGGCTATATAGCTAGCCTGCTTACAACTAGCCGTGTTCGACATAATTTCCCATGCGTACATGCCCGTGCATTGCACGGAACACCAAGATTGGGGGGGACGGCGCCGGCAGCGGCCGTCATGCTAGATTTTTCCTTGGCCTTCTAGATGTAGTGGGGAGCAGATAAGGCTGATTCTGAGAGACAATGAGTTGTTTTTAAATAGGGAACAAGTGTGGCCATCTTTTTGCAAAACTGCAAAAGTTTGGTTTGTATGCTTCAGATCTAGATCCGATGGCTATTGGTGAAAGATGGCAGGCAAAACATCATCACCAACTCAAGACCTCTTTGATTCACAGGATTTTGAAAACGCAGGAATAGGACATGGCAATATTACAAGTTTCAAACAGATATTACATATGTTAGGAGTAATGCTGGACCTACGAAGAGGGAATTACTAGGAAGTTTACGTAAGAACTTTTGTTACTTTAGGTGGATGCTGCATTATCGTACAAACTAAAATCAACCACCCTAACAAGTTACTAATGGGAAAATAAATTTTCAAGTCTCTGGCCACTTGATATTTCAAAAACAAATTCAGCTTCTCCGGATACTTTGTCATTTAGGCTTAGACTCTTGAGTTGATCAGCACGCCATTCATTGTTGCGCGAGAAACCGCCAAACCTCATTACCTTGAGCACACTTGCCTCCATAACAAAGAACCTGGCCAATTTAATCTCAGCTGTGCTGCCTCGATAGTCGATCAAATCAACTTATGTACGATGGAGATCAAGGCATTCGATGAGATTGTTAGAGTGCAACACATTTTTCAGTTTTGGGTCTTTTTTTATCTGCAAAAGAAGAGAACATACTAGAGCAGCTAGCCGTATAAGATTGTCATGTCATCAAGAGGTACCAATATTATTCGCCCATACGATATGTTTTTTAAACAAGGCATATGATAGGGTTGGCTGGCTAGTGATTTTTTTTTACTCTCTCTCTCTCTTTCCTCTCATTTACCTAGGAGCACGTGAAGAGCTTGGGCATTTGTTGCCTTCCACTATGTGGCCGATGCCATATTTCTCGAAAGTATGCCACATAATATGCATCAATGTCCAAACAAAAGATTTTGGCACCGCTCTAGCGAAGTGAGAGAGTTGGCACCGCTGTGCACACAGACCCACATGTATAAACAAATCAATCAACTACACCAGCCTCTCACTCTCCCAAACAAGTGATTTTTTATTGCCTCAGTCCTCTCCCACTCCCACACAAGTGTTTTTTCATTGCGTGAGCTAGTTTGGCACCGGAGCAAAGTAGGTGATCCATATTGGGGCACCAGGTGAGCAATGGAGGGGCATCGATGCCAAATGCATCACAAGTGAATTTGGCACGTGTTTTGGCCTACATAGTGGAGGGCCATTATAGCCCACTTTTGTACTACCTCATATCTAGTGTAAAATTTGGCCATATATTTACCTAAGAATATGCCATTGCATGTCACCAAAAATTATACCATTTCAAATTATGTTCAAATACGAATCTAGCGATATAATTTTTAGTGACATGCATTAACATTTTGTCAGTTAAATCTATGGTCAAATTTTGATACTACAAAATAGGAAGAGTAAACCAGGACGGAGGTAGTACTTGCTCTTAGGGTAACCATAGAGTTACTAGTCTAAGTTACTTGCCACTATGACTAGCCTAGGCTACTATAGTAGTAGTACAACAACAAAACGATGCAGGTGATCATGTGAGAAGAAATACTAAAAACATTTCTTTCGGTGCAGTGCGTAGATGCAGTTTTGAACACTACACTTGTCATCGTAATTTGGGAAAATTACAAAAAAGAATTGAGATACATTGTGATTACCGTTTACTAATAGGAAAGAAGTTTCACCTCGATGAGTAGCTTCCCCGTGCACGGAAAGCATGTAAGGAATCCAACAACTTGATCCAGATTGGGGCCGATTTATTTTATTGCCAAGATCTTCACTGTGCGCATAACTGGGTCAAGCCTGTGGGAATCATTTTCTGGATGACAGTCGTAAATACATCAAGAAGAAATTTAAAAATGTGAATTTCAAGAAGGCAGAGAAGAAGACGAGTGTTGTACCTGAATGATTTGAGATCCAATAAAGAGTTTAGAGAATTTGGCAGACGAGTACACCAACGCTATCAATTTTTGCGCATCAATGACCCTGATTTTTGTTGGACCTTCTTGATCAGATACAAGCAATCTCTCAAGGAAAGGCGCATTCTCAATGACCATAACATGGAACAGCTGGAGTGATCTCTTCCCATATGTCTTGTTACGGGGTCAGCAAGGCACATAAATTCATCGGAGATTCGTCGAGGCAATGTGGAGGCTAATGAACCCATGGATCTGCTGAAGACAAAGGTACTGGAGTGCAGTACAGCTGCGGAGCAGGTGCTCCATATCCTTCTTCGAGATGCCAACATTGAAGAGGTTGAGCTGCTTGAGTTGAGGGAGAAGAAGGGCAGGCACGACATTAATCTGGGGAAGATAGCAGGAGCTGAAGCTGGCGCGGCGCAACATTGGCATGAGACGGAGCGTGGACGGTGGCAGAGAGCGACATCGTCTAGCTTCAAAGCTGAGCTCCTCGAGCTAATCTAGGGTGGAGGATAAGAACAACTCGTCGAACTTCGATTGGACCTTGTAGTTGGTACTAAACATGCGTATGTCAAGGCGTCTGGCTGGCCCAGGGTGTGATGAACGGATCTTGGAGACCGCGGCCCTACGTTTACAATCCCCGTCATAGAGGCAGCTGGCGACAGTGAGGTTGAGGGGGATGCGGCACCAGAGGTGGCGCCACTACCGAGTGAGCAGGGTTGTCCACACGGAAGATTTGGTGGGGAGTTGCCGATGATGACGAGCACCATGTCATCGGGGAGGCTGCTGATGAAGTCCAGGCTCGCCGGATGCAGTTTTGGCTTGAGCCGCCTCCGCTTGTTGCATGCCTTGCCGTCCATCTCAGCCGGTGGTGACACCCATCTAGACGTGTGCTGGTGTGTGTTGTGTGCTGGGTGTGTGCGAGTGCATCCTTCTGTGCATGCCGCCGCATGGTGGTGAAGTGTGCGTGAGTGCGTCCTTCACGCGGAAGAAGCGTGCCCTCAATTTAATAGCGCGCGGGGTGCTACCCCGAGTGGTTTCAACTTTGTTTACTTCACTGTGTGGCAGATGTGCTTCTAGTTTACTTAATTTTCACCCACTACCACATGGGGCAGCACACGAAGATATTGAACACGAGCTAACAAGGCAGCATGTGGACTGGTTGACCGGTCAACTAAACAATATACGGAGCTATACGCTGACACAGTGGCGATATAATCCCTCGGTATAGAGAGTTCGAGTGAGAGGGGAGACCCATGAGAGATAGCAAAGAGAGAGAGAAAGAGCTACTCCCTCCGTTCAATAATGTAGTGCTTATGTTTTGTTTAGTCAAACTTTTAAAACTTTGAACAAGTTTATAAAGAAATTACTTGTATCTACAATACCAAAGATAAATGATAGTATGAAGTAAGTACATGTTGTGATGAATCTAATGATCGTTCCGGATGTAAATGTTTTTCTCAACATATACATGGTCAAACTTTTCTAAGTTTTAACTTTTCAAAACATCCATATGCTTATGGACGTGAGAGAGTACCTAACTATAGAGAGAGAGTGTGTGTGTGAAATAAAAAGAGTGACTAAAAAAGTGTGTGTGTGTGTGAAAGAGACATGGACAACACACAATAAAAGTAGAGAAAAAGCATGTGTGTCTTATGCAAACATATCACACATGCATCTTCGACATCGGAAGCATGGTGAGGAGATAGTGTGTGGTTGTTTGCAACCGAGAGAGAAAGACCCCTAGCACGTGGCCAAGAGGGGTCTGACAAACAAGGGAGAGAGGTTGAGACAGACGTACGGAGAAAATGCATACATGGGGAGGAGAGAATGTATGTTTGTCACAGAGGGATCCCCTAGAGATCGTGATGGGACTACATGGGTGGGAGATCGAGTGACAAGGTGTGTGCGTGATAGAAGATACCCTGAGAGATATCGAGATAGACGTATGGATGGAAGGAGACAATACGTGTGTTCCTGATGTCTAGTGAGAGATAGTCATACTCAGGGGGGAGTGCATGCGCCTACGATGGAGTGAGGTATTATGGTACTTAGGGGGGTGCGTGTCACATAGAGAGAGAACAAGGGCGGAGAGAGTTATATGGGTCTATGTAGCGCGAGCGAGACATGTGTATGTGTGAAGCAGGGTGATATAAAGATTGAGAGAGATAGAGGAGCCCCAATAAGGCTGAGTGGTGCGTCAGATAGCTGAGAGGGGGGAAGAGAAATTCCATCCACTCGATAATGCAGTGCGTATAAATTTTTTAGAAGTCAAACTTTGGAAACTTTAACTAGGTTTACGTGAATATTATTTATATGTATAATACCAAAGATACATCACATGAAACTACATCTCATGATGGATCTAATGGTATGTGTTTGCCATTCTAGATGTAGATGTTTTTCTCCAGGTACATGGTCAAACTTTGTGATGTTTAACTTTTTAATAAATCTATATGCTATGGACCGAAGAGAGTGCCTAAGTTGAGAGAGATCAAGTTTGTGTGAAGGAGAATGAGTGAGTGTGCAAGAAGATTATGTGTGTGAAAGAGAAAGGGACAACAAACAATAAATTAGAGAGAGTGTGTGTGTGTTCGTTTTTTATGCAAACATATCACACATGCATCTCCGAGATAGAAAAGCGAGGTGAGGAGATACACGAAGATAGCTAGTTCATGATTGTTTGCAATGGAGAGAGACACCCCTATAACACATGTCCAATAGAGGTCTGGCCAACAAGGAAGAAAGGTCGAGAGGGACGCATGGAGAAGATGGACGCACGAGGAGGGAGACAGGGTGTGTTTGTGATAGAGAGATCCCTTGGAGATCGTGAGGGGACTATATGGGTGGGATATTATGGGACGAGGTGCATGTGCGATAGAAAGATGCCTCGAGAGAAATTGAGATAGACCATGCACATGTTTGTGATGGAGACTAAGAATTAGCTAGTCATATACATATAGGGGGGGGGGGACTGCATGTGCCTACAATTGAGTGAGAGACCATCATACTTGGCTAGGCATGAGATTGTGTGTGTGTGTGTGTGATGGAGAGAGAACGAGGGAGAGAGATAGAGTTTTAGATGGGTCTATCGAGTGCGGGAGAGATATGCATGTGTATGTGTGACCTAGGGAGATGGAGAGTTTGAGAGAGAGAGGGAAGAGCTCCGAGATGACAGAGTGGTGTGTAAGAGAGTTACGAGCACGAGCCAGGGAATTTGTGTGCGTACGATGAGTGCACCCAAGATATTTATCTTGTACTAGAGAATCATACATAGTGTGCAAGAGAGACCTATACATGGAGTATATATGCATGTGAACTAGAAAGACCCCCCCCCACACACACACACAAAGAGAGAGAGAAAGAGAGAGAGAGAGAGAGAGAGAGTGAGAGAGAGATAGAGAGAGAGAGAGAGAGAGGGAGGGACCAACAAGGTTTGTGTGTTGGATGCGTGCGACAGAATTGAAGATTGTCAGCAAGAGAGAGAGCAGAGTACGGGAGAGGGGGAGGTCGCGTTTTATGCATCAAAGACTGATATAAACCATGTTCCGATATAAAGTTCATTCAAATATTTAAACTGGAGAACATGTTGTGTGCAATCCACACATGAACGGAGATATGCATATCAAACAAGTTCATTAATTTTACTTTCAACTTATTCATGGAGTACTATAATACTGTACAGCATGCTACTCGATTGAGGTGTTCAATTTTGGATTTAGTTCACTATTTTGACCTGGTGAACGAGCTATTTCATTTTGGGTTTGATTCTCATTTTTGAGTGGGTCAACTATTTGTCATAAAGTAAATCGTTAGCAACAAGCATGAAAAAACACATTAGTATCGAGCATCTTATCTCCATCTAAAAAATAAGTCGCAAGCTAATATTTCAAAATTTGATTGGAATCGACTTGGTAAGGTGGACGTGGATGCTCGTTCTCCCAAAATTTGAACGAACCGCTAAACACCCTCTACTCGGTGGAATTCGCCCGAGAGAATAAATGGGAGACGCGAAACTACTGGCCTATGTGGGACACGCATCAATTGTCCCGTTGTACATCGAGGGTATGTTCGTAACTTCACCCAAGTGCGCCTTCTCCTCAGCCGAAATGACATGTGCCAAATAATTCATAAACCATGGGCAGCAAAACACCCTCTCCTCGCCCGAAATATCTCGCGCTGACTATTTCAAAACCTGCCCTCCTCTCCCAAAATCGCTCGCGCCCACTATCTCAAAACACTCTCCTCGCTTGAAATCGCTCGCGCCCACTATTTCAAAACACGCCCTCCTCGCACGAAATTGCTCACGCCCACTATTTGGGAGAAGAAAAGTTACTCTACTATCGCCGACCCTCAATAAACATACCCAAGCCCAGAAGCCTAAAGGAAGGGGTAGAACTATAACTCCCCCCACATTTCAGACAAATCCTTCCGTAAGACATGGTTCCCCCTCCCAATTCCCCATTCATACCTCATGGGCGCCAAATCACCTTCCCCCCGAAAGCTTCCTTCTCCCCAGCATCAAAACCTCAGCCCCTCCTCCATGGCGCCCCACACCGCACCAAATTCACTGCCGCCCTCCTCCCCAATGCCGGAGACGTTGTTAGTTTGCCGTCGTGCACTGGGCCGTGTGCCTCTTACTTTGTGTTGCTGGAGCTGCATCGACGACGGTCGCGTGAACCGCACCGGAGCCAATTCACCCCCGTCGTTGTGCATGGCACCGGAGCAGCTCCAACATCGGAAGCGTCTAGCAGGGCCTCGGCGCTGCTTCCCCGTAGCCATCAACCGTCGCGACATCTCTACTTTCCTGCCGCCAGTAGCCACTGAAACCGCTCCGTCCTTGATGACTCGGCAGCTGGAGCTGCCTAGCTACTTCACCAGGCCGCAAGATAGGTCATACACTCATCTCAAATCACTTTATTTAGTTGTCTGAAGTTTTATTTTGCGCCAATTGATTCCCGATGGGAAGCAGCACCCCTCGAGGCGGCGCAACTCCTAGACCGCCGGTTGGCTGGTGTCTGACGTAAGGGTGCGGGGGCACAAGTTCGCCGTGGAAGCAGCGCTTACAAGGCTATCTTAAAGTTGCTTGGGTTGAAAGTACTGCCGCTGCTGGATATGGATGACGGCGAGTCTTTGTGGATTGGCCGTGGGTGGCGCAACCACTGCAGTGCGGTGGGCGGGGAGCGGGGTTTTGGTCGGAGCTCTCGTGGCCACGGACGGCGGAGGCAGGCTGCTCTGCCGGTGGTCGCTGGCTCTTCGGGGAAGAGTTTGAATAGTGTCAGCCGGGAGGCACAAGTCGACCATCAAGCCATCCGGCGTAGATCGGACAGTACCAAAATAAAATAAAATCGTGTGATCCCAATTTAGTTTTCAGTCAACAGACGTGTGACCACTCTCGTACCTTACTGTTGATCTCTAAGGGTATTTCTTCAGATCAGAGATATGTGTCATTCTTAACATTATGTGTTTTCTGCATCTTCAGCCACACTGTCTTCCTTCTCACCGGAGCTGCTCCAACAAGGGAAGCATACACCGGAGGGGAGCTATAGTCCCCACTCAACAGTTCCCTGCATCGAATGTGCATGCTCGATATGGAAAGCCACAACAACTGTAGGGCCATCAACAAGTCAGCACATGATGCTCACTCCTATGGATGGCGGCCAGATAGGTTATAACCTCATCTTAATTGTGTGCAACATTTATGGCTTTGTTATTCATCTAAGAATGGAAAATACATTATCACATTTCACTGTATATTCATGATGATCTCTTACGGGTCTTGTTCAGAAGTTAACGATGTTCCATAGATTAGCTAAGAGACTTGTTCTTTAGGTAACGTTGTTCCATAGTTATCATCCATCAGCCAATGCTATCCCACGGGGTGGTGATTATAGTATTATACCACTTCTAGTATTCCCTATGTTGTTCTTTAGTACTTTTGTGTCCCATCTAGTTAATCTCGAGTACAAATGATACATATTCTGTAATTTTCATCTGTGTTCTCCCTTTAGTTTTTGAGACCTGTTGCTGCTAGTTAACCCCAGTCCTACTATTTATATCATCTCCTACACGCACTCATTACATAAATCTAACTACTAGTTGTCTTCCATGCATGTCAGATATAATTGCACACACTTATTTATCCACAAGAACCTCAAGGAGCAATGTAACGGCCAACAAACTTGACGTCAATGATACCCAATATGATGGAACATGTAAAGGCAGTTATTCACAAGACTTGTAGAAAGATGATAAATCCTATTCACACCACAAGGTCCTTGCTCTAACTTGGCACGTGATATGGGTACAACATGCATATAATATCCTGGAGTGCATCTAGTCTATTGCAATGCCTTGTGCTTAGCCTGCTGATGATGGATGTAAATATGGCATGCCTTCCTATTTCTTAGTACCTGTTCCATTCATGAAAACATGTTTTAAAATTCAAGTATTGTCATTCTACTCTATCGCAATGCCATCTGCTTAGTTTGGACATCATGCTTATGAATATCTTATGGATTGTTATTCATCAGTATGTACTTCAACTATCTACCATACCATGTTCTTTTTTTACATTGAAGTGTTGTTCTAGTGGTTTGTTGCAATGCCATCTTAGTTTCCCAATCATACACGCATATGTTGCCTTAGTGTTTTTATGTATGTATTCCACTAGCATACACTTTTACATTCAACTAGCGTTTTTTACACTGTTGTCCTGCCGTATCCCTAGTTCTTACATCATACTCCCTCCGTCTGGATTACATGCGCAGAAATGAATGTATCTAGAACTGAAATACGCCTAGACACATCCATTTATTTGCTGATGGAGGGAATACATGTCAAGATGTCATTCCTTTCTATTCTTCCGTACCTATTCCATCTTTGCTGTAGCATGTTTATTATTGAATCACCACTCTTCTATATAAGGCATGCAAGGGGAAGACGACTATGTTAGAATCTGAAGGGTTAGAAACTAGGTCTTTGCAAAAGATCCAAATGTCAGGAGATAATAAACCAACTCCAGTTTTCATAGATATTGCTCCAGCACAGAGAAACCGAACTCCTACTTATAATAAGCAGATTCTAGTGGCCAAAGAACTAGTCCGCTCTAGTACAGCAAAAATATGTCAACTGCATTCTAAGAAGCGTGTGCGTATCCTCGTATCATGAACTTTTATATCATTCTGATCATAGTCTCTACATGTTTCTTACCCATCTCTATTTTAGAAAATAAGGTTAAACAATAAAATATTTTCTGCACTGGGATGGTATTCGAGGAAAGTATCTCGCGGGAATTCTCTGTGCTCCAATGCTGACGTAAGTACCTGTTGTATATCACAATATTTTTACATCAACATGTATTTTGTTAATCGTGAATCCAACCTTTATCTGATCTAAATTTAGGTGTAGCAAAATATATATTTAAAGGCAAATACTGTTGATTTTTGTAAGGAAAACTGCCTGGTAGTTTTGCATACTGAGCTGCATGAGTGTACTATCTCAAATCATGCACATTACTAAGTGTAGTGTTGCTCTGGTTGCCCATTCATTCATTGTGTCAATGTTGCCTTCGTGTTACCTTACCTGGTTGATGATAGCTATGCCATATTGTGTTAATTTGGTGTAGGCTGGTGTGGTTTGGTTACCCGAACGTTCGTTGTGTCAATGTTGCTTTCCTATTATCTAACCTGGCCAATGATAGCAATGCTAGTGTGTTAATTTGGTGCAGGCTGCTGAAGATAAGTGTAATATGGCAATAACTCTTGATTAATCTGTTCGGTTCCCCTCCTAATTTATGTTATGATGCAGTGGTCAAGACACTCTCCACTGTCAATAATTCAAGCCTGCCAAAATCGCCAACTGAATCTGTTCAGTTTCCTTTGTCTCGAATGCAACGGAAAAAATGTATGTTTGTGAACTAATTACTGGCTGAAGCAATGATGGAAATGGTGGAGGAATCAAAGGTGCACATTCGTGCGCAACAACAGCTGATCAATGTTTTTAGAGACAGTGTAGCAAAGCAGGAAGAACTTGCCCACATGCTTATGGGCGTCATCCGCGCTGAGGTTGCAGATTGTGACGTTGTAGATCATTAGGTTCTGTTCATTTATTTGCACTGGCATCAATCTTTGATTGCCTAGTGGATGTAATTTCCTATAATATATGCTAGATGTGCAACATTTTTCCCTGTATGTCGTACCTTTGCTTAGCGCGCCTCACATTCCAGCTAACTGGTCGCTAGGAAGCTTAAAAAGCAGTGAAATTATTAGTTAGCATGAACAGTCATGGGCCCTATATGAAGGAAGCAGCCTGCTGGCCTTAATGAGCTTCCCTAATGGGCTCGCAGGGGCCAAAATTCTCATAGGCCTTTGACTAATCGGTTTTGGTCCTATGCATAATTGCTCGTCGTAATGGGCTCAAATTATCTAACTGTGCCTACAGAAATATTTGAACTTTAGTGGGCCCAATAAGTTAATGGGCCGTTACTAGGCCGAAAGTTAATGGTCGGCCATGTTACCTCTCGGACAGTTAACAGGCCAACATCAAAGCGGGCAACAGGTGGGCCCATTTGATTTGACGGGCCATTAACAGGTCGATACTAAGGCCGGGCTACATATGGCGCAACTATATTGTGGGCATTTAGCAGGCCGAAAGAGACAGCAGGCTCGTACTGGACCATAAAGAGCATGGGCCGCTAAGAGGCTGAAAGTCAGGTCATACTATATTGTGAGCCTTTAGCAGGCCGAAAGAGAAACCGGGCTGGCATTGGACCATGAAGAGCATGGTTCGTTAAAAGGCCAAAACTCAGGTCCGAGTTCAAATGGCCCAACTCATTTATGGCCCGTCAACAGGCTGAAAGACACACCAGGTCGGAAATTGGCCCAACTCGTAAATGGGTCGCTAAAAGGCCGAAAGGTGTACATCCTGAAAATTGGCCCATCCCTTGAATGGGCCGTTAACAGGCCGAAACCACATCGGGCCGATATTGAGCCCAAATATATAGCGGGCTGTTAAGGGGCTGAACTAACGATGGGCTGCAATGGTGTCAAATCGTTAACAGGCTAAATTGGCACATCTCATATGGGTCGTGGGCTTAAATGGACCTCACTCAAGTAGGCCTTATATTGGCCGACCTGCTAATTTTTACTGGCCCAACCTTTTTCACCGGAATGGGCCACTATTGGGCCGTGCCACGTGTCGACCTATCATAGGCGCCTCCAGTCCAGTGAGTGGATGACATCTGTCCCAACGGTGAGCCAACACGTGTTTCCTCTGGCCAATGAGAATTTTACACGTGGAAATTCCCCATTGATCTGGGCTATTTACGGTTATCGGATCCGAACCGGAACCTGATAGCTTAATGGCGACCCGTTACGGTGGATGCCACGTGTTGGTCACCTTTGATGAAAGCACTTCTGTGACGCGCGATTTATCGTCATGGAAGTGGACACTTCCATGATGATAATTATGGTAATGTCATGGAACACTTCTACGACCGCACATGTATGACTATCTTGATTCTGTCATAAAATCGTCATGGATGTACATGCATGACAGAAAATGTGACCTACTATGACAAACACATATCATCACGGAAGTGTATTTTTCTGTAGTGCTGCGGGTGGCCCAACTATATGTATGAAAGGGTGGTGTGATATTTAAATACCCAATTCACAACTTTGATGTGGCACATACTCCTCACAACCTAGACAGCCCCAACCTAACGGATGTTCAGGACGAACGCAGTATTGTGCACCCCTCCCCCCCACACACACTTCGAATGGAGGAAGCGCATCTCACAAAGACCTAATGTAACACAGACCAAGAATAATCAACCTTGGTCAAACCTCTCTCGCAGTCGGTCAAAGTGATGGACGTCCATGCTGGCCCACGGATGGTCGTGTTGCTGAAAACCATGCAAGGTAGTGTCCGAAGGCAACCACCAGCTCCATGTGGCCCTAACATATGTATGGAAGTGTTGTGTGATGTTTTAATACCCAATGCACAACTTTGATGTGGCACCTACTTTGGAAACTAGAAAGTCCCCACACGGAGCAATGTTGGCGATGTGTAGTATGTCGGTCCCCCACTTGGAGACGGTGGGAGGGATTCATGCGTACGCGTGTGCTCAAACTTTGGTCTGCAATCTCACCATGATCTACAGTAACACAAACCAAAAAGAATCCACCATGACCTACCATAACACAAACCAAAAAGAATCCACCTTGGTCAAATTAACTTCTCTCATTGTTGACCAATGTGATGGACGTCCACACGGGCCAATGAATGGGCTTGCCGATGATAACCACGCGAGGGAGTGTCGAAAGACAACCACTGCCTGCATATGGCCAAATAAATGTATGGAAGTGTTGTGTGATGTTTGAATACCCAATGCACAACTTTGATGTGGCACTTGCTTCAGAACTCGTAAAGTCCCCATGCGGAGTGAGGTTCATAAAGTGTAGTATGCCACCCCCACTTTGAGCTAGTGGGGGGGATTTCAGGCGTACACATGCACTCAGACTATAGTATGGAATCTCACCATGACCTACCCTAATGCAAACAAAAAATAATCCACCTTGGTCAAATTAACCTTTCTTGCTGCCGGTAAAAGTGATGGACACCACACTGCCCCATGGATGGGAGCATCGCCGATAACCACAGGAGGGAGTATGCAAGGACAACCACCACTTGCATGTGGCCAAAACATATGTATGGAGGTGTTGTGTGATGTTTGAATACCCAATGCATAACTTTGATCTGGCACCTACTGCGCAAACTAGAAAGTCCCCACACGGAGGTTCACGACGTGTAGTACCCTCACTTCAAGCCGGTGGGTGGGATTCATGTGTATGCACACGCTCAAACTTTGGTCTAGAATCTCACCATGATCTACCGTAACACAAACCAAGATGAATCCACCTTGGTTAAACCCCTCTCGCCGTCAGTCAACGTGATAGACTGCGTGAACCAATGAATGGGCGTGTCGCTGATAACCACACGAGGGAGTGTTCGAGGACCACCACTACATGCATATGGCCCATACATATGTATGAAAGGGTTGAGTATTTTTATAAATACCCAATGTTGATTTTTATCTAGTACGCACCTCACAAATCGGACAATCCCACACGGAGGCTCACGACATGTAGTGTGCCCGACCCCCCACCCACCCACCCACCCCACCACCACCACCACTTCGAGGCATGTTAAACTTTTTTTACAGCGAACATGAGACCATAGGAGTGTCATGTTAAATTTTGAAAAAATTGCGAGATGATTCAAACATTTTTATACATTAATTGGTTTCCTAGGGATTTAATGTGTAAAACTCAAATTTGGACCATCAGCACACGAGGTAGTGCACTAAATGGATTAGAAAATCATATGTGTGTCCTTTGGTGCATGCTTAGTCCACATCCAAGAAATGGATAGAAATTTCAAACATCTCGGTATCGTGGCTCGGCCACAAAAATTGAGAATCTTGGTTTTCAAATTTCAATACCCCAACTTAGCTAAAATTCGTGAAACTTGACATGTGATACGTCTCCAACGTATCTATAATTTATGATTTTTCCATGCTGTTATATTATCATTCTTGGATGTTTTACCATCATTTTATATCATTTTTTGGTACTAACGTATTGACATAGTGCCCAGTGCCAGTTGTTGTTTTCTGCTCATTTTTTACATCACAGGAAATCAATACCAAACGGAGTCCAAACGCAGCGAAACTATTTGTGGATTTTTTTCTGGACCCGAAGGCACCATATGGGCCAAGAAAGTACACGAGGGTGTGATGTATACTACACAACCTTCTTCTGGTAGACGTTGTTGGGCCTCCAAGTGCAGAGGTTTGTAGGACAGTAGAAAATTTCCCTCAAGTTGATGACCTAAGGTTTATCAATCCATGGGAGACGTAGGATTAAGATGGTCTCTCTCAAACAACCCTGCAACCAAATAACAAAAAGTCTCTTGTGTCCCCAACACACCCAATACAATGGTAGATTGTATAGGTGCACTAGTTCGGTGAAGAGATGATGATACAAGTGCAATATGGATGGTAGATAAAGGTATTTGTAATCTGAAAATATAAAAACAGCAAGGTAACAAGTGATAAAAGTGAGCACAAACAGTAATGCTAAGATAGGAAACAAGGCCTAAGGTTCATACTTTCACTAGTGCAAGTTCTCTCAACAATAATAACATAACTGGATCATATAATCTATCCCTCAACATGCAACAAAGAGTCACTCCAACGACACTAATAGCAGAGAACAAACGAAGAGATTATGGTAGGGTACAAAACCACCTCAAAGTTATCCTTTTTGATCTATCTATTCAAGAGTCCGTAGTAAAATAACATGAAGCTATTCTTTCCGTTCAATCTATCATAGAGTTAATACTAGAATAAAACCTTAAGACACAAATCAACCAAAACCCTAATGTCACCTAGATACTCCATTGTCACCTCAAGTATCCGTGGGCATGATTATACGATATGCATCACACAATCTCAGATTCATCTATTCAACCAACACAAAGTACTTCAAAGAGTGCCCCAAAGTTTCTACCGGAGAGTCAAGACGAGAACGTGTGCCAACCCCTGTGCATAGGTTCATGGGCGGAACCCGCAAGTTGATCACCAAAACATACATCAAGTGGATCACGTGATATCCCATTGTCACCACAGATAAGCACGACAGGACATACATCAAGTGTTCTCAAATCCTTAAAGACTCAATCCGACAAGACAACTTCAAAGGGAAAACTCAATCCATTACAAGACAGTAGAGGGGGAGAAACATCATAAGATCCAACTATAATAGCAGAGCTCGCGATACATCAAGATCATGCCATAGAGAGAACACGAGAGAGAGAGAGAGAGAGAGAGAGAGAGATCAAACACATAGCTATTGGTACACACCCTCAGCCTCGAGGGTGAACTACTCCCTCCTCGTCATGGAGAACGCCGGGATGATGAAGATGGCCACCGGGGATGGGTTCCCCCTCTGGTAGGGTGCCGGAATGGGCTCCCAAGAGGTTTTTTGTGGCTACATAGGCTTCCGGCAGCGGAACTCCCGATCTATCTTCTATTTCGATGTTTTTAGGGTATATGGGAATATATAGGCGAAAGAAGTCGGTCGGGGGAGCCTTGACGGGCCCACGAGGGTGGAGGGCGCGCCTGGGGGGTTGGCATGCCCCCCTATCTCGTGGCCTCCTCGACGCTTCCCTGGCTTGCACTCCAAGTTCCCGGGATTGCTTCTGTTCCAAAAATAACTTTTCTGAAGGTTTCATTCCGTTTGGACTCCGTTTGATATTCCATTTCTTCGACACACTGAAATAGGCAAGAAAACAACAATATGGGCTGGGCCTTCGGTTAATAGGTTAGTCCCAAAAGTAATACAAAAGTGTATAATAAAGCCTGTAATCATTCAAAACAGATAATAAAATAGTGCTTCATAAAATTATAGATACATTGGTGATGTATCAACATCCCCAAGCTTAATTCTTGCTCGTCCTTGAGTAGGTAAATGATAAAAGAAAGAAGTTATGAAGTGTGAATGCTTGAAGGTGCACAAGTTTGATCAATGATAATTTCAATCACCTTTTCTAGTATGATTATATGTCATAACAGTAGTTCATCTCATAAAACTTCTCACGATCAAGTAACAAGCTATTCACATGTTAAAGCATAGACCATAAACTTTCTTGAAAACTAGAAAACTTCATTCTCAGTCGTCAAACAATTACAATTCATCTTATTTTCAGGAATGGTCTATGTCAGAGCTTTGATTTAGCAAACTTCACATACTCAACTATCATATAGTCTTCTATAATTGCTAACACTCACGCAATACTTATGGTCATGGAGTTTTAATCGGACACTGAGAAAGATAGGGGCTTATAATTTTGCCTCCCAACGTATTCACCTTTGGGTGATGTCAATCATAATAGTTCATGCTAACTTACATCCAATTGGATATATATATCAGGATCTTTCCAACACGAGGTGCTTGCCAAAGGATAAAATGAAAAAGGGAGAGGTGAAGATCACCTTGACTGTTGCATTAAGTAAAAGACATGAAGTAAAAGATAGGCCCTTCACAAAGGGAAGCAGAGGTTGTCATGCACTTTTATGGTTGGATACACGAAATCTTAATGCAAAAGAACGTCACTTTTTATTGCCACTTGTATATGGACCTTTATTTTGCAGTCCGTCACTTTTATTACTTCCATAACAAGATCGTATAAAGCTTATTTTCTTCACACTAACAAGTCATAAATATTTAGAGAGCAATTTTTATTGCATGCACCAATGACAACTTAGTTGAAGGATCTTACTCAATACATAGGTAGGTATAGTGGACTCTCATGGCAAAACTGGGTTTAAGGATATTTGGAAGCACAAGTAGTATCTCTACTTGGTTTAAGGAATTTTGGCTAGCATGACGGGGAAAGGCAAGCTCAACATGTTTGAATGATCCATGACAACATACTTTAACTATAAGTAATCCTATTGATAAGAATGAATTCCTCAATTTATGCCTAGAAGTTTTGCTATTTTACTTGCCAATTCTTGAAAGGAATCTGGTCGTGTGCTTTAAGAGTTGGAGAACAAAGATGACAAAACTTAGATCATACGTGTTATGTCTAGCTAGGGATGTAAAATGATAGCGCTTGTTGGGAGGCAACCCAACCTGTATCTTTTTGTTTTTTGGTTATCTTGTTGTTTTCAATAAAATACCCAATTATGCCTCTTATTAGATGTCTTTTTGTGGTTTAAATTAGTGTTTGTGCCAAGCAAGGCCTTTGGGATGATTTGGATGAGAGTTGATTTGATCTTGCTGAAAAACAGAAACTTTTGTGCTCACGAAATTATTTTTAATTTTTATTAGAAGAGTGATTTTGAGTTGATTCTTTTTTCAGAAGATTAATAAACAAATGTATCACGTCTTCCACATTTTTTAGAATTTTTGGAGTTACAGAAGTATTCAAAGTAGTCAGATTTCTACAAACTATTCGGTTTTTGACAGATTCTGTTTTCTTTGTGTTGTGTGCTTGTTTCGATGATTCTATGGTTTGATTTGAAGAGTTTTTGCCATACAAAAGTTGGAATACAGTAGATATAATGCAAAAATAAAATATGAATGGGTTTTCAACAATACTTATAGTAGTGGTTTGCTTTCTTATACTAACGGATCTCACGAAGGTTTTGTTGAGTTTTGTGTGATTGAAGTTTTCAAGTTTTGGGTGATTGAAGTTTTCAAGTTTTGGGTGATATTACGATGGATGAAGGAATAAGGATTAGCAAAAGTCTAAGCTTGGGGATGCCCGAGGCACCCCAAGATAATATTCAAGAAGTAGAAAGCAACTAAGCTTGGGGATGGCCCCGAATGGCATCCCCTCTTTCTTCTAACAACCATCGGTATTTTACTTGGAACTATATTTTTATTCGTCACATAGTATGAGTTTTGCTTGGAGCGTCTTGGATGATATGAGTCTTTTTTTGGTTTCCTTTGTGTAAGTCTGAATCCTTGCTGGACACACCTTTTTGAGAGAGCCAAAAATTATGATATGCTTGCTCCTATGCTTCACTTAAATTTTTAGAGCCATGGAATTGCTCAAGTCCTTCACTTATATCTTTTTGAGCATGGTGTGCTTAGTTATTTTTGAAGAAATGCTCTCATGCTTCACTTGGATTTATTTGGGAGTTAGTAATTTTTTTAAGAAATTCTCTCTTGCTTCACTTAGATTATATTGAGAGAAAGAAACTTTATGCTCATGTTCTTCACCTATATTTGTTTGAGCTTACCAACAGCAACATATGAAAATAGTCCCAAAGTGAAAGATATCCAAGGAGGATATAATAAAAACTTTAATGAAGATCATTGGACAAAATAAACTTGGTTATTAGTAATGGTATTGAGGTACGAAGATATGATATGTGAGTCATGTTGATGAGTAATTTTTCATTAGTAAGAATATTTGTGTTAAGGTTTGTGATTCCCTATGCAATCACGAAAGTCAATAGTTATGAAATGAAATGACACCCTACTTATGGTGCATTATTCGGTGTTACTTATGCTTAATGTTCGGATATGAGATTTTTCGTTTCTTGGTTGGGCGCTTCTCAATCTTTTTGCCAGCCTTCATTTTTGCACCAAGTATGATCACAACTTGTGCATCCAAAACCCTTTAAACCAATTTTGCCAGATGAGTTCACTATACCTACCTATATGTGGTATTTCCGTGTCGTTCTAAGCAAATTTGCATGTGCCATCTCTAACTTTCAAAATAAATTTCTCTTTTGTGTGCTCGTACCTCTCGTGAGGAGGTGAGGGGTGGCCGATGTTTTTCCATGCTCGATATGTTATTCTCACAATGAGTGTTCATTCACTTGTCATTGCACGAGAGTACGACAAAGGTATTAGGGATGCCCAGTCCCGAAATGAAAAAAATGAATTTACTTTATGTTGTCAAATAATAAATTCCTTGGAAAGTGTTGGTATGGAGGGCACCCGTGGATACGGTTATCCATGGAAAGTGAAAGTATGGTGGAAAAAGGAATAAACTTTATTTTCTGTTTGGGAACCGCCTATGATGTATCTAGCATGGAAAGTATTGGGAACTCTAAGTCGTTTTCGTTGGTGGGAAAAGTATGCCTCCCAAAATATTTTTATCTCTCAATTTTTGCTCTGAGCTCTGGCACCTCTAAAAATCCCTACTTCCCTCTGCGAAGGGCCTTTGTTTTACTTTATGCAATTTTTATTTTGAATTTGAGTCTCCATCTTCTCTTATAAAGCACCAACTAAGGGAAACTATGATCGTATTTGAGCATTGGGTGTAGATAATATTCGAGTATGTTTCATGAATGGATCAACGATTGAGCATAATGGGCTAGGGATAACTTGCTTTAGCGTTGATATTTTGGAAGACATTGTTGCTTGTTGGTATGCTTGAGTATTGAAGTCTTCATATCAAAACTAGACTATTGCTTTGAACCATATAAAAGTCCAAATTTCCATGCTACAAAGAAAATATTATGTGATGAACATGTTAGGCAGCATTCCACATCAAAAATTCTATTTTTATCATTCACCTACTCGAGGACGAGCAGGAATTAAGCTTGGGGATGCTTATACATCTCCAACATATCTATAATTTTTGATTGTTCCATGCTGTTATATTATCATTCTTGGATGTTTTACAATCATTTTATAGTCATTTCATATCATTTTTGGTACTAACCTATTGACATAGTGCCCGATGTCAGTTGTTGTTTTCTGCTTGTTTTTTACATCGCTCAAAATCAATACCTGTTGTGGTATTTGCTCGACATATGCCAATGGGTGGCTAATCATGTAGGGGGTCAATAGAACGTTGTCGAGCTCTAGAAACTGGAGTAGGCAAGACCGCAAACGACGCCAGGTCTTACCCAGGTTCGGGGCTCTCCGTGGAGATAACACTCCTAATCCTACTCTGCGGGGTCTCCGCATCACTATGATCAATAGCAAGTACAAGGGTGCTCCTTGAGTTGTTCGGGCTAGAGCAGGAATAAGGCTGCTTGCACTACTTCTCCCTAGCTATATGGGTGTGTGTGATCTAAACGGGCTCAACCCTTTGCATGGGTGACCCTCGGGGTTTATATAGGCCTACCCCCCAAGGGTACACTGGTAATCCGGCTGGTCCTGGGTCCCGGCCGTCAGTGTCTCTGGACTCCGGATTCTCGGCCGGCTACTGGGACCCACTGCCTGGTGGGTGCTGCTAGTTGCCGTGGACTTGGCTGACAGGTAGGGCCCGCCGCCTGCGGGCCAAGGGGACTAGGCTCCATTGTAGCCTTGTCCTTGATGATGATGGCTTGGTTGGGAGAGCATGGCTACAGTGTCTCCGCCTGGCGGGCGATCACTATAGCCACACCCCGTCACCTCCGGTTAATTGTGCATAGACTCCAAGCGGAGGGGCTACCGCTTGCTCCGACATTGCCGTCTTTTGGGATAAGCGGGCTGGTGGGGCCCGCTGCCTGCGGGCCACACCGACCACCCGTCGTGGGGGCATGACCCTGCCTGACGTAGGCTTCATCATGGGCCATGTGGCTACAGTGTCGTGCCAGGCAAAGGGTGTCCGCCTGGTACATCTGCACTATAACCATGTTTCTTCTGGGATTCGGGGGTGGCAGGTGGCACTGTTGCCATGCCCTGTCTTGTCATAGCAGTTGGGTGCAGACTTTGAGCTGGCGATGGGCTGCCTGCCAAGAGTCGACCCAAGCCCTTGCCGTCTTCTGAGGCATGCCGTGTTCTAGGAGACGGCCTGCTGGCTCCAGCCGTCCAGGGAAGTCGGCCCGGCGACCAGTCGGACTGAGGGGCTAGGCTAGCCCCGATGTCTTGAAATCTGCTAAGGTGTGGATGAGGCTACTCGGGGTCTATCCCCCCGTCAATACCAAACGGATTCCAAATGTAGCAATACTTTTTGTGGATTTTTTCTGGACCAAAAGACACTATATGGGCCAAGAAAGTACCTGAGGGGGGTGTTTCGAGGGGAGCACAACCCACCATGGAGCTCCTGGGCCCCCATACGTGCCCAGGTGGGTTGTACCCACCTTAGTGGCCTCCTGCACCACCTCCTTGCTCTATAAATACCCCAATATTCCAGAAAACCTAGGGGAGTCGACGAAATTCAATTCCAGCCATCGCAAGTTCCAGAAACACCAGATCCAATCTAGACACCATCGCGGAGGGGTTCATCATGTCCATTGGTGCATCTCCGATGATGCGTGAGTAGTTCTTTGCAGACCTACGGGTCCATAGTTAGTAGCTAGATGGCTTCCTCTCTCTCTCTCTCTATTTATTCTCAATACAATGGTCTCTTGGAGATCCATATGATTTAAGTCTTTTTGCGGTGTGTTTGTTGGGATCCGATGAACTTTGAGTTTATGATCAGATCTATGTTTTTATCCATGGAAGTTATTTGAGTCTTCTTTGATCTCTCATATGCATGATTGCTTATAGCCTCGTATTTCGTCTCCGACATTGGGGTTTTGTTTGGCCAACTTGATCTATTTATCTTGTAATGGAAGAGGTGCTTTGTCATGGGTTCGATCTTACGGTGCTTGATCCCAGTGACAGAAGGGGAAACGACACGTATGTATCATTGCTATTAAGGGTAACAAGATGGGGTTTATTTCTACATAAAAAGATCTTGTCTACATCATGTCATCATTCTTATTGCATTACTCCATTTTTCCATGAACTTAATACACCAGATGCATGCTGGAAAGCGGTCGATGTGTGGAGTAATAGTAGTAGATGCATGCAGGAGTCGGTCTACTAATCTTGGATGTGATTACTACATAATGATCATTGCGTGTATATCGTCATGATTATTTGAAGTTCTATCAATTTCCCAACAGTAATTGTTTTCCCACCGTTTGCTATTTTTCTCGAGAGAAGACACTAGTGAAACCTACGGCCCCCGGGTCTCTTCTTTAATATATTTGCCTTTGCGATCTATTTTCCTTTGCTTTTATTTATAGTTCTATTAAACCAAAAATACAAAAATACCTTGCTACACTTTATTTTATTTGTGATCTATTTATCCTATCTATTACAACTTTATCACATCTCTGCGCTAATTTCTGGCACCGTTACCCAAAAGGGATTGACAACCCCTTTAACACGTCGGGTTGTGAGTATTTGTTATTTGTGTGCAGGGGCTGTTTATGTTGTGTTGCGTGGTTCTACTACTAGTTCAATAACCTTGGTCTCATCACTGAGGGAAATACGTACCGTCGTTGTGTTGCATCATCCCTTCTTCTTTGGGGAAATACCGACGTAGCTCTAGCAAGCATCTACATGTTCTCATGATATGGCACCAATAGGTTATGGTAAAAAATCCAATTTGAGACTAGTTTCCATCTTGCTTCTCACAAGAAGACTCATAGTTCCGAAAGGGAACATGCATGTCATGTTTGTGGATGAAATGACATTCGCTGCCTCTTCTCTCCTTGTTTTTTCTAGAGACAGCACAGTCCATTGCATGTGTTGTGTTAATATTTGAAAGTTTTCGGAGATCATTCGGCCTTTTTATACATTAATTGAGTTTCTAGGAATTTGGCAAGCAAAATTGAAATATGAACTACAGACCCATGCAACACTGCACTGAAATGGGATGGAAAATCATGTATATTGCACTGAAATGGGTTGGAAAAATCATGTATATTGAGAATCTTGATTTTTTTAGTTCTAGTAAATCCAAAACTCAGTTGAAATTCATGAAACTTGTTGTGTTGTCATGATATAACACTAATGGACTATGATATTTTTTTTGTCAAATCCAAGACAAGTTTTGATATAAGCTTCTTACTAACAGGAGCTTATTAATAGCTGCATCATAGAACTGTCACATTGACATCGCAAATAGTTTATTTATTCAAACCGTGTGCATTAGAGCAACAATGTACGTGTTACATGCGCCCCGCGCGTGCCATGCAAGAAGGTGTGTGAGTTACGGGACGCATGCGAGCGGTCTGCTGGGCAGGCTGACCAGGAAACATACGAGCAGGTGTGTGAATTGATGGGAGGTGTATTCGCTGTGCAGGTTGACCTGGAGACGAGCGAGAGGGTGTGTGGATCAATGGGAGGCATGCGAGAAGTCTGCTGCGCAGGCTCATCGGGAGGCGAGCCAGCCCTCTGATCGTCGCTGTGCCTTGCTCCCAACTGCTTCATATTAATGGCTCCTAAGCCGTTGGTTATAATAGGTGGTCACACACTCCACACTCTCTCTGCACACACAATATCCTCTCTCTCCCTCTCTCCCTCCCTCCCTCTCTCTCTCTCTCTCGCGCTCTCTCTCTCTCTCGCTCTCTCTCTCTCTCTCTCGCCCTCTCTCTCTCTCTCTCGCCCTCTCTCTCTCTCTCTCTCTCTCTCTGCATGCATCCTCATCGGCATTCTCCGTCATCACCGCCGTCTTGTATGCGCCAAAGCGCATCATGAGAGGGAGCCGGTCACAGAGCTTGTCGTCTTGCCAATGATGTCTCGCGCAGACAACAGCGTGACCTTGACATCATGCTTCCCCAGCGGGAGCCAGTGGTCCACAGCAACTCTGCGTCGACCACTTCGGCGACGAGGGAGAACTAGTTAGTCACATATACCCCCATTTTGGTAAATATATCCTAGGTTCTCTCTGTTTAGTCATGCCTCCCCCTTGTTGGAATAGAAATCCTATGGTTATGTTCTCCCAATCCATGAAATTAGAGTAAGTTTCGTTAAATTCGTTTATAGTGTATTGATTGTTTGATTGGTACAAATGATAAGTGTTGTGGATAAGTGAGATATGTGTAAATGATCATGCTAATAATCCATCTAGGGTTAGCGATTATTTATTTTGTCTGTACAAATGATTTTGCTTATAATTCGACTAGGGTTAGTGATTGTGCTAATAATTCATAGCCAGATCTTACACTTCATTTTGAATGTCCTACATAGATGTTTGTGCCAAAAAAGTCCAGATTGGTAGATATATAGATGATTGTGCTAAAAATGAACCGAAATATTTGGATCTTTTTAGAAAAATAGCCATCAAATTCTAATCCTACTTTTTGGCATGTAGTATTTACTTAAATGTTCCTAGATTTTTTTGACAATTATTTGTTCATGCATTAATTTGCATTAATTTTGTTGCACTAAGTTGTGTGTGCTCTCAATTTATGCATTTCTTTCATCAAGATGACTTGAGAATTTAGGGTTCACGCTGTCACATGATAAACTCTACCTGATGAATTCACATTATAAAATATACTGATGCCACATTTTTTAGTATATGTATAGGTGCTACCTATCGATGTCGACAACGAGGATGAAGACGGCCAGAGAGGTTCAAGAAGTAAGAGCTCATGGAGGTTTATGCGGGAAAGCATAAGAGGCGTGTCAGGATCCTGAATAGGGGGTTTTGGATGCCCATTCTGCAAGCAAATGCTTAACGACACATATGCAAGTGTTCTCACGCATGCTAGAGGACGAGCAATTGGCTCCTTCAAGAAGAAGTATTTTTGCAGAGTGGCGCAATCCGCCTACTCTGAGTACCTAGAGAATCTTTAGGTTGATGAAGATGAGATGTGGGATTGAATATATATATATATTATAGACGATCTATTCTCCTAATATTAGGACAATAATTATTCTCACTTTCGATGCACGTCACTGTTGAAGCAAGAGCACTTCAGTACTGAGGCGCGTGAACTTCCTGTCGCAAAAAATTGCACATAGTTTTTTTGTACTATTTTTGCTCCAGCTTTTAAACCATTTGACGAAACAAGGCGTGCAATATACCATTGGAAAGCTATGGATTAGGCGCAATGTTTCCATCTTAAATATTTTTAGAGATTCATCACGGTTTAAGAGTAGTTCCAAAAATGGTGCGGTACCCCATGAGTGCCAGCACACGTATTTCCAGGTTTTTCTCTAAAGCGCTAGAGGGAATAAAGCAAATGATACGCTGTTGGAAAGATATCATCGAGGCACAACTTTTCCATATATATTATTTTCTCTAATTCTTTATGGTTTAAGAGTAGTTTCAAATTTACTAAATCACAGAATTCTGTTTTTCAATTTTTTTTGCAATTTTTGGTATTGGTTTCGCTCCAGTTTTTAACCGTTTGCCGAACAAGGTGTGTGATACGCCATTGGAAAGTTACGGATGAGGAGCAACTTTCAGATGTACAAATATTTTGAGATTACTTACGGTTTTGAATTAATTTTGAAAATGATGCGGCGGACGATGAGTGGCAGCGGCCATTTTTTCGTGATTTTTTACACACCGCTCATCAATGATTCAGATGATACGCAATTGGAAAGATATCGACAAGACGCAACTTGTTCATGTAGAAGACTCTCTCTAATTCCTTATGGTTTAAGATCAGTTTTGAAATTACCAAAATGCAGGCACTATTTTTCGCGACACCATAATCTCCATGTGTACTGCATCAGACTGAAGAATGCACTACTTCAGACTGAAAACCGCACTGCATAAGACGAGCAAGCAAACTGCATGGATTCTTTTGTCGGACATAAAATTTGTCAACGAGAATGTGAACTACACTTCACGTTGGGCATAAGTGAACCACAACACTATCAAGAAGTGAACCACATTACTGTTTCTCGTCATTTTCGTAACGTTTTTTCTACACTTCACATTTTGGGAGTAAGTGAACCGCAACACTACGGAAAGTGAACCGCATACGTTTTTGTTGTACTTTTTCTAACTTCTTTTATGAACGAAAGTGGACCGCATGGACGAGGGCAAGAAAACTGCGACATGTATCAAATTGAACTACATAAATTATTTTGTGGTTTTCAACTTTCCTTTTTTATAAATTGATCTAGACTACATGATCAATGTTAGTAATCTGCATGCATGAGGCGAGTGGAGTGCATTTAAAATTACATTTTTTCCACCAAAAATAATTTTACCTCGCACCAACATTCGTTGTATAATTTAAAGTACAAGTGAACCTCACAAAACAAAAACAAAGTACTTGACGACCAAGCTAACCAAACTACATGCGCACTTTATGTTTTGCACCATTGTCTATGGCTGTTGATGATGCTCATGGACATAATACATCCATCCGTTGTTTTACACAGCTACACACACATACATACACACAAAATCAGCACTAGCCACATAAAAATAGTGGAATAGGCACGTTGCATACTGCACGCACCCACGCGCCGCACTACACAGGACCGTGATGCACCACGCCATGGCCTGCTTGACCACACTGTTGAACTGCATATCATCGTGCACCACCCTGGATCACTATTTTCTCTTTACACTGCAACCAAAAAACCAATGGACCATGCTGAAACCTCATCTCCACTCGAACCGCACGGCAGATGCACATCCAAAATTTGCAACAAATTAGAAGTTCTCTAAAACATGAGTAGAAATAAAAGTACAAAAAACTCACTGCAATTTTACATAGCGGACTGCATGGCACAAGTTAGGCGAAAAAAGAACTACAGAGTGAATTGCACTCCTACTCGGGGAGGTTCAGTGGCAATAACAGAAGTGAACCGCAACAAACTACTAAGCTAACTCCATGTTCGTGGGAACGTGCCGGTGAGGACAGAGCAATGGATGACACGTAGATCGGGGATAGGGTTCTCGACCGTTGCCCACATGTGGGAGCGAAGGAAGGGGGCTCAATGGCGATGGACCTCGACCAAAGTCGGCGAGGATGACCCGACCCGCGGCAGCGCACCGAAGCTCACGAACTGAAGCCATGGGCTGGCCAAACCGCTTGGCTGCGCTAGTCAGACTGCTCACCCGAATTGCAAGGCAAACTTGGCGATGGAGCAGAAGAGGATGGGAGGAGCAGAATTGGATAGTTCAGGAGATGGTGTTGGGGTTGCGCACGCTCTATGGAGGGGGAGGGGTGGAGGCGGCATCAAGGAGGGCTGTGGGAAGGAGCATGCCAACGGCAGGGATCAAAGGCATGTGCGAGCATGTTGGGTGAGGAAGGTGACAAGGTGGGGGAGGTAGGAGCAGGTGGGGGTCATGTGCCGGGGTGATGGGGTGGGGAGGAATGATGGCGATCGGTGTGGACGGATCCCTCCATGGTCGCGGGATGCGCCGACGGTTGGATGGGATTGGGAGCGTCGGCCGTGGGAGGTAGGGGTGCGCCAGCCATAGGAGGGGGCTGGGGGCGTGGTCTGATCCTGTCCCTGTCAGCAACCACATGGGGCGCCTGGGGGCGGCACGCCTGGATCTGCGTGGGGGCGCTTGGTTGGAGGCGGGTGGGTTGCCTGGCGAGGGAGGTGGGGTGGAGATGGGTATGGCCGGGGCGAGAGGGAGGTGGATGCGGCATGGGGATCCGGTGGGCCCGCTGGCCGATGGAAGAGGGAGGAAGGATCGGGGGGAGGGGGAGATGATGGGTCGGGATGGGACAGGAGGGCAAGCAGATAAGGTGTGAGGCTCGGTCCAGACGCGGTGTTAGCAGAATAAGACATTTTGTGTGTAGAATAAGGATCTTAAGGGTGTTATTCGAATAGGCCCGCAGTATATATACAGGGTTGAACTATATGTTAGTGAGACTATGTGTAATGAACTAGTAGTGTGATGTAATTGCATTCTTGAGCTTGACCCTGTATTTTCTCACAGTGAAGGCCTTGTCACTAAAATCTATCGGCCCGACTAGGACGAAGTTGTCTGATTTCTGAGTTGCTTTCCATGCCTGGTCGAAAAGGAAAGGAACATCTCTTATTACTTCCCTATGCCTTCCCATAGGCCCAATTATGGTGAAGTATCATGTAGTCGACGTTCACATGACACAACTAAAGTAAGAACAGTATACATATCATAAAAATATCGAACGATTACCAACTTCACATGATTACTTATAACAAGACTTCTCCCATGTCCTCAAGAACAAATGTAACTACTCACAAATAATATTCATGTTCAAGATCAGAGGTGCATTAAATATGCTTAAGGACCTGAACATCTAATATTCCACCAAATAAACTAACCAGCATCAACTATAAGGCGTAATCAACGCTACTAGATACCCACACGTACCAATCTAAGGTTTTGGGACAAAGATTGAATACAAGAGATGAACTAGGGTTTGAGATGAGACCGTGCTGGTGAATATGTTGATCAACATTGGTCCTCCCATGATGAGAGGATCATTGGTGATGTCGATGGCTTCGATTTCCCCCTCCCGAAGGGAAGTATCCCCGGGGAATCGCTCTGCCGGGGAGCAAAAGTCCTCCTGCCCAGGTTCCGCCTACAGACGACGGTGCTTCATGCCGAAAGTCTTCATCTCATGTTTTCTAGGGAAAAATCCTTCATATAGAAAAAGATGGGCACCGGAGGACAGCTGTGGGCCCCACAAGGCATCAGGGTCATTTGGCCATGCCCTGTTGCCTTGTAAGCAGTAGGTGGCTCCCCTCTGGAATTTCTTTGCACCAGTATTTTTATATATTCAATAAAAAAATCCTCGTAAAGTTTCAGGTCATTTGGAGCTCCGTAGAATAGCTATCTCTGTTGTAGCTCTTTTAGGTCCAGAATTCCAGCTGGCGGTAATTTCCCTCTCCATAAAAACCTTCCAAATTAAGAGAGAAAGAGCATTAGGATTGCATCATAAAATGAAATAATGACCAAAAACATTATAAATAACAGTTCAAAGTTCAGTTGACAGAGTAATAGGAAGTAATTATGTCAAGCCCATACATGACTTGTGAGTGGTTGATCCCTCTACAGAAATATTGAAGTGGTGAAACTAGTTGTAATATCCGTTTGAATCTCTCATATGTTCATGTTCACCTGATCAACGTGGGCATCTACAACTGCATGAAAAAGGTTTTGCATAAGCTGAATTTCATTTCTAATATCAGTTTGAACCTTGTAATCTTTTAATTTGAGCCTTCTTCTCTGTAATTTGAACCTTGTAATAATATTTGTGGCATTTGTGATACAACAAATGAAATGGCATTGTATGAGACTCGTATATCGGTACTACTATTTTGACCTTAATATGCAATGGACTATTAATATCTGGACCTTAATATGTAATGGACTTGATTTTATTTACCATTCTTGCATGTTTTCCCCTGTCAATCTCATCGCAAACGATCTATATTGCGGACTCGACAACAATCTTCGTCATTATTGCACATAGTTAGTTTCCTCAACTATGTGCCCTGTAGAGCACAGAATTATCGCACATGAGTGTCCCTCATTACCTGTCCATGTAACTTTGACCTCATCACCAATGAGTAAACTTATTGTCCAACGTGTGCGTTGCTTTAAGTCACTCCACACACTTCATTTTAGTAAATATTTTGCCAATAAACGCCTACAACTATCCCCTTCTCGAGCCGACGTGTCGCCAAACAAGCTGAGCTAGAAATTTGCACGGTTGCGTGTGGTAATCTGCGTGGTTACACTTGAATAGGATCACCAACGATACATTGGTGCCTCTTCGATCCCACGCGTGGCCAAACAAAACGCATGTGGGGTGCTCAAGCGTGCACTGGAATCCTGATAAATCTCCAACGTATCTATAAGATTTGATTGTTCCATGCTGTTATATTATCAATCTTAGATGTGTAATATACATTTTGTAGCAACTTTATATCATTTTTTGGGACTAAACCTATTGACATAGTGCCTAGTGCCAGTTGTTGTTTTTTGCTTGTTTTTTACTTCGCAGAATATCAATGCCAAACGAAGTCCAAATCCCCCAAAACTTTTTGGAGATTTTTTTCTGGACAGAATACACCTTGGGAGCCAAGGAAGTGCACGAGGGGAGGCCTGTGGGGCCCACTAGGCACCAAGGTGCGCCAGAGGCCCCTGGCACGCCCTGCTGGGTAGTGGGGCCCATGTGAGGCTTCTCCACCGACTATCATCTCTATGAAGACTCTAAAATCTCCAAAACCTAGGGGAGTCGAGAGATCAGAGTTTCCACACAATTTCCAGAACCACGAGATCCAATCTAGAGGCCTTTTCTCGCACCTTGCGGGAGGGGTCAACGATCACAGATTGGTTCTTCATCATCACCCTTGCACCTCCAATGATGCGTGAGTAGTTTACCACAGACCTACGGGTCCATAAGCAGTAGCCAAATGGCTTCTTCTCTCTTTTTGATCTTCACTACAATGTTCTCCCCGATGTTCTTGGAGATGTATTTGGTGTAACTTTTTGTGTGGTGTGTTTGCCGGGATCCGATGAATTGGGAGTTTTTGATCAGATCTATCTATGAATATAATTTGAGTCTTTGTTGAACTCTCGTATGCATGATTGTTATAGCCTCATATTTCTTCTCGGAAACTTTGGTTTGGTTCGTCCAACTAGATTGTTCTTTCTTGCCATGGGAGAGGTGCTTTGTGATGGGTTTGATCATGCGGTGCTCAATCTCAGTGAGAGAAGGAGACATGACACGCATGTATCGTTTCCATTAAGGATAAAAAATGGGGTCTATTCCTACATGAATAGATCTTGTTTACATCATGTCATTGTTCTTATTGCATTACTTTGTTTTTCCATGAACTTAATACACTAGACGCATGCTGGATAGCGGTCAATGTGTGGAGTAATAGTAGTAGATGCAGGCAGGAGTCGGTCTACTAATTTTTGACGTGATGCCTATATACATGATCATTGCCTTAGATATGGTCATAATTATTTTTTCTTATATCAATTGCCCAACCGTAATTTGTCTACCCATTGTATGCTATTTTCTCAAGAGAAGCCTCTAGTGAAATCTACGGCCCCAGGTCTATTTCCTATCATATTATTTTCCAATCTATTAATCCAAAAATATGTTGCTGCACTTTTTCTTTATTTATTCTATTTTGTGTTTTTGTTAGATCTATTTATCCAATCTTATACAATTTAATCTATCTCAATACTGAGGAGGGATTGACAACCCCTCTTACGTGTCGGGTTGCAAGTTTTGTTATTTGTGTGAAGGTACTGCTTACATACTTTGGGTGGATCCTCCTACTCGATTGATACCTTGGTTTCATAACTGAAGGAAATACTTAGCGTTGATGTGCTGCATCATCCTCTCCTCTTCGGGGAAATACCAACGCAGATACAAGCAATCAAATCCTCTATTGGGAATGTGGTGACAAGATGTGCCAATTGCCTGTCGTCTGACCCCCATTAATTATAGCACCTTGTCTCCCTTCAACCTTTCAATCCCTCCCCAATATTGCAAGAAGCACACCCACGGCGACAAATACAAAGAGGGTATCCTGCGCGGCTCCAATGGCACTCCCATCAGCTGCCGACGACGAGCAGCAGTTCACCATGTGTGTCATAGTGGACACCCACAGAAGGTTCACGGAGCTCTCGGTGGTGTACACCAACAACCCGATCTTGGTGGAGAAATCCATCCAAACTATGGAGTTGTTGCTTGTCGTAGACAAGTACAAAGCTGTCGGGTTCGACCTTGGGTACAAAGTTATCAAAAGGTCGCCATCACCCAGATGTGTGTGCACAATCATGTCCTTGTCTACCACTACTGCCTAGCCACAAGGCCATGCGAGCATTTTGCTAGGTTTGTCAACATCCCTGGGTACAAGTTTGCCAGGGTGGACACCACTCATGGCATAATGGTGCTCAAGAATTCGGGCATCGCTTGTCAGAATCTTGTTGACATCCAGGGCTGATACGTCCATTTTGCAACATGTTTTCCTCCTATATTTATAGTTCTTTATGCATTATATCACTTTATGGAGTAATCCTAATGCCTATTCTCTCATAATATGCAAGGTTTACACAAAGAGGGAGAATGCCGGCAGCTGGAATTCTGGACCTGAAAAAGCTATGTCAGAGATACCTATTCTACACATCTCCAAATGAGCTGAAATTTTACAAAGAATTATTTTGGAATATATCATAAATATTGAAGAAAAAATACCATAGGGGGCCACCCAGGTACCCACTAGGCACCAGGAGGCGCCACCCCCTCCTCGCATGCCCTGGTGGGTAGTGGGGGCCGTGGCCCACCTCGGGTGCCCATCTTCTGGTACATAAGGTCTTTTGACCTAGAAAAAATCAGGACATGACTATCAGGATGGAGCTCCGCCGTCTCGAGGCGGAAATTGGGCGGGAGCACTTTTGCCCTCCGGCGGAGCGATTCTGCCGGGGGAACTTCCCGCTCGGAGGGAAATCGAAGCCATCGTCATCACCAACAACCCTCTCATCTTTGGGAGGCCAATATTCATCAACATCTTCAATATCACCATCTCATCTCAGACCCTAGTTCATCTCTTGTGTTCAATATTTGTATCAAAACCTCAGATTGGTACCTCTGGGTGACTAGTAGAGTTGATTACATCTCGTAGTTGATACTAGCCAGTTTATTTGGTGGAAGAACATATGTTCAGATCCATTATGATATTTACTACTCCTCTATTCTTGAGCATGGATATTTTTTGCGAGTAGTTTCCCTTGTTCTTAAGGCCATGAGAGAAGTCATGTTGCAAGTAATCATGTGACTTTGATATTCGTAAGATATTTTGATGATATGTATGTTGCGATACCCAAAGTGGTGTTATGTGAACGTCAACTACATGAAACTTCACCATCTTTGGGCCTAAGGGAATGCATTGTGGAGTAGTTATTAGATGATGGGTTGCTAGAGTGACAGAACCTTAAACCCTAGTTTATGCGCTATTTCGTAAGGGGCTGATTTGGATCCATATGTCTAATGCTATGATTAGATTTTATCTTAATTCTTCTTTCATAGTTGTAGATGTTTGCGAGGGGGTTAATCATAAGTGGGAGGCTTATTCAAGTAAGAAAAACACCCAAGCACCAGTCCACCAACATACCATATTATCAAAGTAGCGAACGTGAATCATACCAACATGATGAAATTCCCGTGTGCCCTCAAGAACGTTTTACCTATTATAAGAAACCATTCCGGCCTGTCCTTTGCCACAAAAGTATTGGGCTACCCTGTTGCACCTATGTTTACTGTTGCTACTTGTTACTTGTTACAAATTATCTTTCTATCAAACTACATGTTACCGACAATTTCAGTGCTTGCAGAAATTACCTTGCTGAAAACCGCTTGTCATTTCCTTCTGCTCCTCATTGAGTTTGACACACTTACTTTTTGAAAGTACTATGATTGATCCCCTATACTTGTCGGTCATCAAGACTCTTTTCGCACCATTACCGAGGAGTGAAGTGATCTTATTAAGTGGAAATCTATTAGGAAAAATTTATATAACTTGCTGAAATTTACTGTCACTTGCCACTATGGAAAACAATCCTTTGAGGTTTTTTTCGGGGTATCCTCACCTCGAACGGAAACACAAATAGTTTCCCCTCAATCTACTACACCTACTCAAAATATTGGTTATGAAATTCCTTCGGGTATGATAGAGAAATTGCTAGCTTATCCTTATGCAGGAGATGGAACACTACATCCTGATATGCACCTAATCTATGTGGATGAAGTTTGTGGACTATTTAAGCTTGCAGGTTTACCTGAAGATGAAGTTAAGAAAAAGGTTTTCCCTTTATATTTGGAGGGAAAATCATTGACATGGTATAGGCCATGTGATGATATATGAGATTGGGATTGGAATTGATTGGAATTGGAATTTCACCACAAGTTTTATCCTATGCATCTAGTTCATCGTGATCGGAATTATATATATATATGGCCTCCTGAAGGAGCAAGTATCACTCTAGCTTGGGGGAGGCTTCAATCAAAGTTATATTCACTATTCATGCCTCAAGCATGAGCTTTTGAGCGAAATTATTATACAGAATTTTTATGCTCATCTTTCTCGTAATGATCAATCCATGCTTGATACTTCTTGTGCTGGCTCTTTTATGAATAAGACTATTGAATTCAGGTGGGATCTTTTGGAAAGAATTAAACGCAACTCTAAAGATTAGGATCTCGACGAAGGTAAAGAGTGAGGTATAAAGCTTGAGTTTGATTATGTTAAATCTTTTATGAATATCGATGCTTTTCACAAGTTTAGCACTAAATATGGACTTGACACTGAGATAGTAGCCTCTTTTGTGAATAATTTGCTACTCATGTTGATCTCCCTAAAAAGAAGTGGTTTAAATATCATTCCCCTATTAAAGAAAAGATTGAGGATCCAGTAGTAATTAAATACAAAACTATCCTTTACAACGTTGATCAAGTTGTGCCCACTACTTATATTGAAAATCCATCTATCCCTGTTAGGATAAAAGAACATGCTAAGGTGTCAACCGTGGTTAACAAAAGTAATATTAAAGCACCTAGACCTTCTGAACAAATTAAAGTAGAACCTAGTATTCCTATGGTTAAAGATCTCTTGGTCGATAATATTGATGGGCATGTTATTTATTTCTTTGATGTAGCTACTAGAATTGCCAAACCCGATACTAAAGATAAGAACAAGCCTTTTGTTGGAATGCTTGTTGTCTAAGTTAAAATTGGAGATCATTGCTATCATGGCTTATGTGATATGGGTGCTAGTGTCAGTGCTATTCCTTTCACTCCTTACCAAGAAATTATGAATGATATAGCACCGTCTGAAATAGAGGATATTGATGTTACTATTAAACTTGCTAATAGAGGTACTATCACACCAATTGGGATTGTTAGAGATGTCGAAGTATTGTGTGGGAAAATAAAATACCCTACTGAGTTTCTAGTTCTTGGTTCCCCACAAGATGACTTATGTCCCATTATCTTTGATAGACCCTTCTTGAACACTGTTGATGCCAAGATAGATTGCAAGAAAGAAATCATCAGTGTTAATTTTTGTGATGTGTCTCATGAGTTTAATTTCTCCAAGTTTTGTAGGCAACCTCGTAATAAAGAATTACCTAGTAAGGATGCAATAATTGGTCTTGCTTCTATTGATGTGCCTCCTACTGTTCCACTAGAACAATATTTGCTAGACCATGAAATGATATGCACATGCATGAAAGAAATGAAATAGATAAAATAATCTTTGAACAACAACCTATCCTTAAACACAATTTGTCTATTGAAACTCTAGGAGGCCCCCCTCCACCTAAAGGTGATCCTGTGTTTGAATTAAAGCAATTGACTAACACCTTGAAATATGCTTATCTTTATGAAAGAAGATATATCTTGTTATTAGTAGTGCTAACCATGTAGAGCATGAAGAAGAAAGATTATTGAAAGTTCTGAGGAAGCACAGTGCTGCTATTGGATGTACTCTTGATGATATTAAGGGCATTAGTCCCACTCTATGCCAGTACTAGATTAATATGGAACCTGATGCTAAACCCGTTGTTGATCATCAATGATGATTGAATCCTAAGATGAAAGAAGTGGTAAGAACTGAAATACTAAAGCTTCTAGAAGCAAGTATATTCTATCCCATAGCTGATAGTAGATGGGTAAGTCCCATTCATTGTGTCCCTAAAAAGGGAGGTATTATTTTTGTTCCTAATGATAAAAATGAACTCATTCCCCAAAGAATAGTGTCTGGCTATAGAATAGTAATTGATTTTAGAAAATTAAATTAAGCTACTAGGAAAGATCATTACCCTCTACCTTTCATTGATCAAATGTTAGAAAGATTATCTAAGCACACACACTTTTGCTTTTTGGATGGATATTCTGGTTTCTCTCAATACCTGTATCACAACCTGATCAAGAGAAACCCACCTTTACTTGTCCTTTTGGAAGTTATGCTTATAGACATATGCCTTTTCGTATATGTAATGCGCCTACTACCTTTCAAAGATGTATGTACACTATATTCACTAACTTTTGTGACAAGATTGTTGAGGTTTTCATGTATGATTTTTCCGTTTATGGAACTTTTGATCAATGCTTAAGCAATCTTGATCGAGTTTTGCAGAGATGTGAGCAAAATCTCGTCTTGAATTGGGAGAAGTGCCACTTTATGGTGAATGAAGGTATTGCCTAGGGGCACAAAATTTGTGAGCGAGGTATTGAGGTGGATAACGCTACAGTTGGTGCAATTGAGAAAATGTTGTGTACTAAAGATATTAAAGGTATTCATAGTTTCCTTGGTCATGCTGGTTTCTATAGGAGGTTTATTAAAGACTTTTCTAAAATTTCTAGGCCTCTTACTAATCTTTTACAAAAGGATTTCCATTTGTTTTTTATGATGATTGCGTGGAAGCCTTTGAAATACTTAAGAACACCTTAACTTCTACACCTATTGTTCAACCATCTGATTGGAACTTGCCTTTTGAAATTATGTGTGATGATAGTGATTATGCTGTTGGTGTTGTTATAGGACAAAGAGTTGATAAGAAATTAAATGTTATCCATTATGCTAGTAAAACTCTAAACAGTGCCCGAAGAAATTATGCTACAACTGAATAAGAATTCTTAGCAGTTGTTGTAGCGACCCGATCCCAATGGATCGAAATCTCTATGTTAAGTGTCATCCCTGGATCATTATGCTGACACACACAGTACTCGAGGAATTATAACAGAGTTCAACCACACACTTATTACGTCGAGGTCCTCATAAAAAGTGTTTATTACAAAAATAATATGGCTGAAGGCCATCTAAATAAAGTACCTACGGAAGCTTCAAAGATAAATGAGTCCATCAACTCCACGGCATAACTGAGTGCATGACAATGACCTACCGCACTTTAATCTTCGTCGGAAAACTCTGCAACATGAGACGTTGCAGCCGTGTAGGTCAGCACATTCAATATGCTGGCAGAGTCACACTGTAGAGCAAACGAATGAAAGAAACTATATCTACATGCATATTTGGCTGGTGGAGGCTCTAAGTTTAATTTTTCATAAAGCTAATTTTTTTCCTACAACAAAGGAGTAATTTTTTCTTTACTACCAAGTTAATGCCATCATTGAGAAGGTTCCTCCAACTCAATCCCAAAATTTAAACAAGAATAATCAATAAACCAAATACATTAATTAAGGAGTGATGAGATCAACAACATATACACTTCCAGATACTCAAATTGTCCATAACCGAGGAGATGGCTAAGAATGGTTAGTTTGTACACTCTGCAGAGGTTTGTGCACTTTTCCCCACAAGACTCAACCGCATCCATGATCGGAAGATCGAGACAGCATTAACTCTTTACTCTGGGTAGACCGGTACACCTACTTTCCCCTACATCTGCTAGTCCACCATTGAAAGAGGTCGCACAACTTACTCAACTATGCCAGAGCCCATAATGGCTTGTGGCTACACACGGAAGTTTCTAGGCATGAAATATCATATGATCCCATTGAGCCTGGGTGGCGGACCGAGGGTAATCACACGGGTACTCCGGGATTCCCATGGGCAAGCACTGGTTTCTCCAGGTGCCCAGCTACGTCTTGAGCTTGCGTTGGTTTTCCTTGAAGAGGAAAGGATGATGCAGCAATAGTAGCGTAAGTATTTCCCTCAGTTTTTGAGAACCAAGGTATCAATCCAGTAGGAGGCTCCTAAGAAGTCCCACGCACCTACACAAACAACCAAAGAACTCGCAACTAACGCAATAAAGGGGTTGTCAATCCCTTCACGGCCACTTGCGAAAGTGAGATCTGATAGAGATAGTATGACAAGATAAATATATTTTTGGTATTTTATAAAATATATTGGAAAGTAAAGATGCAAATAAAAGTAGATTGAAAGCTTATATGATAAAAGATAGACCCGGGGGCCATAGGTTTCACTGGTGGCTTCTCTCAAGAAAGCATAAGTATTACGGTGGGTGAACAAATTACTGTCAAGCAACTGATAGAAAAGCGAATAATTATGACAGTATCTAGCACTACAGGAATCAGCTACTTTGCCGTCTGCCACGGCGGACGGCAAAGGCATGAACGGCGGACGGCAAAGGCATTTGCCGTCAGCCACGGACGGCAAAAGGCTCCGGCAAAGTAGGCTACGGTAAACAGCTACTTTGCCGTCTGCTTCCTGTATATAGGCATCATGGCAAAAGGCTCTGGCATGATCTTGTATATAGGCATCACGTCCGCAACAAGTAGACCAACTCCTGCTTTCATCTACTACTATTACTCCACACATCGACCGCTATCCAACATGCATCTAGAGTATTAAGTTCATAAGAACAGAGTAATGCATTAAGAAAGATGACATGATGTAGAGGGATAAACTCATTCAATATGATCTAAACCCCATCTTTTTATCCTCGATGGCAACAATGCAATACATGCCTTGCTGCCCCTGCTGTCACTGGGAAAGGACACCGCAAGATTGAACCCAAAGCTAAGCACTTCTCCCATGGCAAGAAAGATCAATCTAGTAGGCCAAACCAAACTGATAATTCAAAGAGACTTGCAAAGATAATTCAATCATACATAAAAGAATTCAGAGGAGATTCAAATATTTCTCATACATAAACTTGATCATAAACCCACAATTCATCAGACGTCGACAAACACACTGCAAAATTTTTTACATCAAATAGATCTCCACAAGAGAGGGGGAGAACATGGTATTGAGACCCAAAAAGAGAGAAGAAGCCAACTAGCTAATAACTATGGACCCGAAGGTCTATGGTAAACTACTCACAACTCATCGGAGGGGCTAGGGTGTGTATGTAGAAGCCCTCCATGGTCGATTCCCCCTCCGGTGGAGCGCCGGTGAAGGCTCCAAGATGGGATCTCGCAGATACAGAAGGTTATGACGGTGGAAATTGTGTTTCGATGGATCCCTAGATGTTTTCAGGCTACGAGGGTATATATAGGAGGAAGAAGTACATCGGTGGCCGCCTGAGGGGCCCAGGAGACACGGGGTGCGCCCTGTAGGGGTGGGCGTGCCCTCCTATCTCCTGGCCACCTCGATCGCTTCTTGACTTGCACTCCAAGTCCTCTGGATTACGTTCGTTCCAAAAATCACGCTCCCGAAGGTTTCATTCCGTTTGGACTCCGTTTGATATTCCTTTTCTTCGAAATACTGAAATAGGCAAAAAAAAACAACAATACTGGTTGGGCCTCCGGTTAGTAGGTTAGTCCCAAAAATAATATAAATGTGTAAAATAAAGCCCATAAACATCCAAAAGGGGTAATATAATAGCATGGAACAATAAAAAAATATAGATACATTGGAGACGTATCAAGCATCCCAAGCTTAATTCCTGCTCGTCCTCGAGTAGGTAAATGATAAAAACAGAATTTTTGATGTGGAATGCTACCTAGCATAATTCTCAATCTAATTTTCTTTATTGTGGCATGAATGTTCAGATCCAAATGATTCAAAATAAAAGTTCGTATTGACATAAGAAATAGTAATACTTCAAGCATACTAATAAAAGCAATCATGTCTTCTCAAAATAACATGGCTAAAGAAAGTTCATCCCTACAAAGTCATATAGTTAGGCTATGCTTCATTTTCGTCACACAAAAATGTTCCCAAATTCTACACCCCTGATGACAAGCCAAGCAATTGTTTCGTACTTAAATAATCTCAAACTTTTTCAACTTTCACGCAATATATGAGCGTGATCCATGGATATAGCACTATGAGTGGAATGAATATGATGATGGGGATTGTATGGAGAAGACAAAAAAGGAAAAAGTCTCACATTGACAAGGATAATCAACGGGCTATGGAAATGCCCATCAATTGATGTCAACATGAGGAGTAGGGATTGCCATGCAACGGATGCACTAGAGCTATAAATGAATGAAAGCTCAACAAAAGAAAACTAGTGGGTGTGCATCCAACTTGCTTGCTGACAAAGACCTAGGGCATTTGAGGAAGCCCATCGTAGGAATATACAAGCCAAGTTCTATAATGAAAAATTCCCACTAGTATATGAAAGTGACAACATATGAGACTCACTATATGAAGAACATGGTGCTACTTTGAAGCACAAAATATGAGACTCACTATATGAAGAACACGGTGCTACTTTGAAGCACAAGTGTGGAAAAAATAGATAGTAACATTGCCCCTTTTTTTTACTTTTTTTCTTTTTTTCTTTTTTTTCTTTTTTTTCTTATTTTTTTCGTCCTTTTTTGGCCTTTCTTTCTCTTTTCTTTTGGAGACAATGCTCTAATAATAATGATCATCACACTTTTATTGATTACAACACATGAATTACAACTCGAAACTAGAGCAAGATATGACTCTATATGAATGCCTCCGGCGGTGTACCGGGATGGTGCAATGAATCAAGAGTGACATGTATGAAAAATTATGCATGGTGGCTTTGCCACAAGTACGATGTCAACTACATGATCATGCAATGGCAATATGACAAAAGTAATGTGTGTCATGATGGTAAACGGAACGGTGGAAAGTTGCATGGCAATATATCTCGGAATGGCTATGGAAATGCCATAATAGGTAGATATGGTGGCTATTTTGAGGAAGATATAAGGAGTTTTATGTGTGATAGAGCGTATCATATCACGGGGTTTGGATGCACCAGCAAAGTTTGCACCAACTCTCAAGGTGATAAAGGGAAATGCACGGTACCGAAGAGGCTAGCAATGATGGAAGGTAAAAGTGCGTATAATCCATGGACTCAACATTAGTCAAAAGAACTCATATACTTATTGGAAAAATTTAGAAGTCATCAAAAACCAAGCACTACGCGCATGCTCCTAGAGGGATAGATTGGTACGGAAAGACCATCGCTCGTCCCCGACCGCCACTCATAATGATGCACAATCCAAGGACACTTCATGTTTCAAATTTGTTACACAACTTTAACCATACGTGCATGCTACGGGACTTGCTAACTTCAACACAAGCATTCTTTAAATTCATAATCACCCAACTAGCATGACTTTAATATCACTACCTCCATATCTCAAAACAATTATCAAGTATCAAATTGATCATAGCATCCAATCCACTTTCTATGATAGTTTTTATTATACCCAACTTGGATGCCTACCATTCTAGGACCAATTTTATAACCATAGCAAATACCATGCTGTTCTCAGATACTCTCAAAATAATATAAGTGAAGGATGAGAGACTAGCAATTTCTACAAAATTAAGCCACCGTCGTGCTCTAAAAGATATAAGTGAAGCACTAGAGCAAAAACTGTCTAGCTCAAAAGATATAAGTGAAGCACATAGAGTATTCTAACAAATTTCAATCAGATAGGCTTCTCCCAAAAGGTGTGTACAGCAAGGATGATTGTGGAAAACTCAAAAGCAAAGACTAATATCATAAACGACGCTCCAAGCAAAACACATATCATGTGGCGAATAAAAATATAGCTCCAAGTAAAGTTACCAATGAACGAAGACGAAAGAGGGGATGCCTTCCGGGGGCATCCCCAAGCTTAGGCTTTTGTCTATTCTTGAATATCTTGGGGTGCCATGGGCATCCCCAAGCTTAGGATTTTGCCACTCCTTATTCCATAGTCCATCAAATCTTTACCCAAAACTTGAAAACTACACAACACAAAACTCAACAGGAAATCTCATAAGCTCCGTTAGTGAAAGAAAGCAAAACCACCACATAAGGTACTGTAATGAAATCATTATTTATTTATATTGGTGTTAAACCTACTGTATTCCAAGTTCTCTATGGTTCATACCACTTAATACTAGCCATAGATGCATCAAAATAAGCAAACAACACACGAAAGGCAGAATCTGTCAAAAACAGAAAAGTCTGTAGCAATCTGTAACTAACGCAAACTTCTGGAACTCTAAAAATCCTACGAAAATAGGAAGTCCTGTAAAAGTTGTCTATTGATAAGGATCAAAAAGAATCAATGCAAAATCACGTTTCTGTGATTTATTGAATTTTTTCTCGTGAGCACAAAGTTTCTGTTTTTCAGCGGAATCAAATTAAGTATCATCATGGGTTATCCTATAGGTTGTACTTGGCACAAACACTAATTAAAACAAGAAAACACATCTAAACATAAGGTAGATGCAAAATTTATAACTAAACAGGAACAAAAACAAAAAAACACAAATAAAATTGGGTTGCCTCCCAACTAGCGCTATCGTTTAACGCCCCTAGCTAGGCATAAAAGCGAAGATAGATCTAAGTAGTGCCATCTTTGGCACTCGATTAATAAGTAGCTCGCATGATAGATTCATAAGGTAATTTAATTTTATTTCTTGGAAAGTGCTCCATGCCTTTCTTAATGTTAATTGGAATCTAATATTCCCTTCCTTCATATCAATAATCGCGCCAATCGTTCTAAGCAAAGGTCTACCAAGTATAATGGGGCAAGAAAGATTGCAATCTATATCAAGAACGATAAAATCTACCGGTACCAAATTTCTATTTCCAACAATGAGAACATCATTGATCCTTCCCATTGGCTTTTTAATGGTGGAATCCGCATGGTGCAAATTTAAGGAGCAATCATCAAGATCATGGAAACCTAGAATATCACATAAAGTTTTTGAAATCGTAGAAACACTAGCACCCGAATCACACAAAGCAAAACGCTCATGATCTTTAATTTTAATCTTTATAGTAGGTTCCCACTCATCATTAAGTTTTCTAGGTATAGAAACTTCCAAACTAAGTTTTTCATCATAAGATTGCATCAAGGCATCAACGATGTGTTTGGTAAAAGCTTTATTTTGACTATAAGCATGTGGAGAATTAACAAGGGATTGCAACAAGGAAATACAACTTTCTAAAGAACAATTATCATAATAAAATTCCTTGAAATCCGAGATAATGGGTTAAATGCTATTTAAAGTCATGACCTCTCCAATCCCACTTTTACCAAATTTAGCATCAAGATCTAAAAACTCCGAATTATTGGGACGCCTTCTAACTAAAGTTGACTCATATCCAGTCCCATCATTATGAAGATTCATATTGCAAAACAAAGATCAAATAGGAGACACATCAATAACTTTAAGATCTTCATTATTATTTTCATGGAAACTAGAAGAACACGCTTTTACAAAGCAATCTTTCTTAGCACGCAATCTAGCGGTTCTTTCTTTGCACTCATCAATGGAAATTCTCATGGCTTTGAGAGACTCATTGATATCATGCTTAGGAGGAGTAGGTCGAAGTTTAAGAGAATCAACATCAAGCAAAAGTCCATCAACGTTCCTAGCCAAATCATCAACTTTGAGCAATTTTTCTTCAAGCAAAGCATCAAAATTCTTTTGAGACATCATAAATTCTTTCACACTATTCTCAAAATCAGAGGGCATATTATTAAAATTACCATAAGAATTATTGTAGGAATTTCCATAATTATTAGAGGAATTACTAGGGAACGGTCTAGGATTAAAGTTTCCTCTATAAGCATTGTTTCCGAAACTATTCCTACCAACAAAATTCACATACATAGATTCATTATTATTCTCAATCGAAGTAGACAAAGGCATATCATTGGGATCAAGAGGAGTATTTTTAGTAGCAAACAACTTCATAAGTTCATCCATCTTTCCACTCAAAACATTAATTTCTTCTATATCATGCACCTTTTTACTAGAAGATCTTTCGGTGTGCCATTGAGAATAATTAGCCATAATATTATCAAGAAGTTTTGTGGCATCTCCCTAAAGTGATTTCCATAAACGTGCCTCCCGCGGCCGAATCTATAAGATTTCTAGAAGCAAAGTTCAAACCGGCATAAAATTTTTATATGATCATCCATAAATTCAAACCATGAGTAGGGCAATTGCGAATCATGAATTTCATTCTTTCCCCAGATTGGGCAACATGCTCATGATCAAGTTGTTTAAAATTCATAATATCATTCCTAAGAGTGATAATCTTAACGGGAGGAAAATATTTAGAGATAAAAGCATCTTTGCACTTGTTCCAAGAATCAATACTATTTTTAGGCAAAGACGAAAACCAAACTTTAGCATGATCTCTAAGTGAAAACGGAAATAACTTCAATTTAACAATATCATTATCCGTATCTTTCTTCTTTTGCATATCACACAAATCAACAAAGTTGTTTAGATGAGTAGTGGCATCTTCACTAGGAAGGCCGGTGAATTGATCTTTCATAACAAGATTCAGCAAAGCAGTATTGATTTCACAAGACTCAACATCATTAATAGGAGTAATCGGAGTACTATGGAAATCATTATTATTGGTATTGGAGAAATCACACAATTTGGTATTATCTTGCACCATGGCAAGAAGTAATCCAACACCCAAGCAAACAGAAAAGGGAAGCAAAAAGAGAGGAGAAGATTGGGAAAGAGAGGGCAAATAAAACGGCAAGGGTGAAGTGGGGGAGAGGAAAACGAGAGGCAAATAGAAAATAATGTAAATGCAAGGGAGATGAGTTTGTGATGGGTACTTGGTATGTCTTGACTTGAGCGAAGACCTCCCCGGCAACGGCGCCAGAAATCCATCTTGCTACGTCTTGAGCTTGCGTTGGTTTTCCTTGAAGAGCAAAGGGTGATGCAGCAATAGTAGGTTAAGTATTTCCCTCAGTTTTTGAGAACCAAGATATCAATCCAGTAGGAGGCTCCTTAGAAGTCCCACGCACCTACACAAACAAACAAAGAACTCACAACCAATGCAATAAAGGGGTTGTTAATCCCTTCACGGCCACTTCCGAAAGTGAGATCTGATAGAGATAGTATGATAAGGTAAATATGTTTTTTGTATTTTATAAAATAGATTGGAAAAGTAAAGATGCAAATAAAAGTAGATTGAAAGCTTATATGATAAAATATAGACCTGAGGGCCATAGGTTTCACTAGTGGCTTCTCTCAAGATAGCATAAGTATTACGGTGGGTGAACAAATTACTGTCAAGCAATTGATAGAAAAGCAAGTAATTATGAGATTATGTAGTCATGATCATGTATATAGGCATCACGTCCGCAACAAGTAGACCGACTCCTGCCTTCATCTACTACTATTACTCCACACATCGACCGCTATCCAACATGCATCTAGAGTATTAAGTTCATAAGAACAAAGTAACGCATTAAGAAAGATGAGATGATGTAGAGGGATAAACTCATGCAATATGATATAAACCCCATCTTTTTATCCTCGATGGCAACAATACAATACGTGCCTTGCTGCCCTTGCTGTCACTGGGAAAGGACACCGCAAGATTGAACCCAAAGCTAAGCACTTCTCCCATGGCAAGAAAGATCAATCTAGTAGGCCAAACCAAACTGATAATTCGAAGAGACTTGCAAAGATAACTCAATCATACATAAAAGAATTCAAAGAAGATTCAAATTTTATTCATAGTTAAACTTGATCATAAACCCACAATTCATCGGATCTCGACAAACACACCGCAAAAAGAGTTACATCAAATAGATCTGCACAAGAGAGGGGAGAACATGGTATTGAGATCCAAAAAGAGAGAAGAAGACAACTAGCTAATAACTATGGACCCGAAGGACTGTGGTAAACTACTCACAACTCATCGGAGGGGCTATAGTGTTGATGTATAAGCCCTCCATGGTCGATTTCCCCTCTGGCGGAGCGCCGGCGAAGGCTCCAAGATGGGATCTCGCGGATACAGAAGGTTACGACGGTGGAAATTGTGTTTCGGTGGCTCCCTGGATGTTTTCGGGGTACGAGGGTATATATAGGAGGAAGAAGTGTGTCGGCGGCCGCCTGAGGGGCCCAGGAGACAGGGGTGCGCCCTGTAGGGGTGGGCGCACCCTCCTATCTCCTGGTCGCCTTGATCGCTTCTTGACTTGCACTCCAAGTCATCTGGATCACGTTCGTTCCAAAAATCATGCTCCCGAAGGTTTCTTTCCATTTGGACTCCGTTTGATATTTTTTTTCTTCGAAATACTGAAATAGGCAAAAAAAAACAGCTATACGGGCTGGGCCTCCGGTTAGTAGGTTAGTCCCAAAAATGATATAAATGTGTAAAATAAAGCCCATAAACATCCAAAAAGGGTAATATAATAGCATGGAACAATCAAAAATTATAGATACGTTGGAGACGTATCATGCCCCAAACAATCCACCCAGATGCGTGTTTAAGTTGCCACATTAATGTTGTCCAAAATTATTATCTCTCGCAACTTGCATGAATCTCACAAACCAATCCCCGTCTATGAGCATAGCTAACAAATGTATGAGTATAAAGTATATTCCCACTACAAAAAAAGACACATCTATGGCATTTTGGGTCGAACGAAAAAAAATTCTGTCATACTTATGACACTTTGATGACGATAATTGTGACAAAACCCGGTATCGTCAGAGATGTGGTGGGGTCCTACTTCTGTGACAGAAAATCATGACAGAAAATGGGTTTTTCGTCTTTGGTGGGCCGGAGACGTAGCTGCATGACATTCTTTGGGCCATCCATGACGGAAAAAACCGCGGTAGAAGCAAGGGCGAGGAAAATATCGGGGAGTTCCTGGTTACGGTGGGTGGTCGGGGGCCGAGTGATGCGCGTTTCTCGCGTACCGTACGCGTGTGGGTGCAAGGCGTTGGGCTCTAACTGAACCCGAGCGAGGCGTTGGGCTCTAACAGAATCCGAGCGATTGCACTAGCTACATTACTGAACCCAAGTGATTCCTTCGCTACTGCTGCTAACTGAAGCCGATAGAACCCTGTTGCCTCCTTTTCTTGATGAACAGTGAGTATTGCTGGGGGGGTTTGGATGAACAGTTCCCGGTGGGGGTGGATGAACAGGACCCCGTGGTTGCCTCTGGATGAACAGAACCCCGATCAATCGAGCCGGTTGGGGCTGGATGAACAGGACCCCATGGAGGGCTGGATGAACAGGACGACCCCATGGAGGTTTGGTTGAACAGTAGCCGGTGGACGGCTGGATGAACAGTAGCCCATGGAGGGGTGGTTCAACAGGAGCACGTAGAGAGGGCTGGTTGTACAGTACCCGGTGGAGGCTGGATGAACAAGAGCCCATGGATGAACAGTCGCAGGTGGAGGCTGGAGGAGGTCGACGGTGGAGATGAACAGTATCCCATGGAGTCCCGTTTTGCGGTACGCCACACCCCTCCTGATGAACATGACCCCCATTTCGACCGTAGCGCTCCAATACAAGTCTGTTTCCTCTATTTTGCAGTACGCCACACCCCTGCCAATCAACAAGACCCTATTTCGACCGTAGGAGGTCCAACAGAAGCCCGTTTCCTCTGTTTTGCGGTACTCCAGACCCCTCCCGATGAACAGGATCCCGTTTCGAACATGGCCGGTCGAACACAAGGCCGTTTCCTCCGTTCTTCGGTACGCTAGGCCTCCTTTCCATCGGATGTTCCGTCCAAGCCGGTTGGCTACCACGCATTTCATTGCCTCCCGATGAACACGAGCATTCCATTGCCTCCGCATGAAAACGACGACGACGCAATTTCTCTGTTCCGACCCAGCCATGTACATGAGCCCTGGCCGTACGTATGTGCGAGTAGGCGTTCGAGACCCCGCCCATATGTACGTACATATTCGTATTTACTTTCTTGCACCCTGTCTATTGTACGTACGTGTATATGCTACGTGCGTGCCTCTACTATGACACGTGCGCGCCTCTACTACGACACGTGCGCGCCTCTACATCGACCAGTATGTACGTACACGTTCATGACCAGAATGACAACGCTACGTATGCTTCGACCAACTGGGTCCCGACTGTCAGGCACTTCCTTGCGTGTGAAGATGTACCTGGTGGGTCCCAGCGATCAGGGGGGCGAATCGTTTGTTTTGCCCAGACGCACTTCCTTGCGTGCGAAGATGTAGCTGGTGGGTCCCAGCAGTCAGGGGGGAAACATTTTTTTCGTGAAAAATGGTGGCCCGTCCGGTGGGTCCCTGCTGTCAGGTGGAGGAATCATTATTTTCCACGTAATAAGGAGGCACTTCCTTGTTGCGGCCATGGACCCAGCTGTCAGCCTCTCCACGTACAGTACTCTTCCGATGGAAGTCGGTCGTTGTCCACATTGACCATGCCGCGCTGAGAGCACCAAGGCGGTGGACGATGGCGGGGCCTAGGAAGGCGACGACGTGGAGCCGGGGAAGACGCGGCAGTGGATGCCCACGCGGAGAGGAGTACGAGGGTTCACTGGTTTGGCTGCGGTCTGAGGCTAACGTCGCCGCAGAATAACAGGGGGTGTGGGTGAGTAGAGGGATGGCCTGGCCAGCGATGGAAGTAGTAGGGGCAGTGAGGCCCCTGCGGCATCACAGCTGGCCACGGGTGGCAGGAGCACGTGGCACGACCAGAGCTGGTTTGGGCGGCTGGAGTAAGAACACCAGAGGTTGAAGAAGCACTACGGCCATTGGATGGACATCGTACGGTCACTGGAGCTAGAATCGTTCATATATTGACTAAATTGACAAAGCCATCCATCCCCGTAAACTTAGTAGGCCCACAAGTCAGCCTTCCACTATGGTCGGTCCCAGCTGGCAGGGGGTATTCATTTTTTTGTGCGCAATAAGGAGGCACTTCCTTGCGTGCGAAGATATAGTTGGTGGGTCCGACATGTCAGCAGAGGGAATGTTTTTTTCATGAAATACAGAGGCCCTTGCGGCAGGTCCCAGATGTCAGGTGGAGGAATCATTATTTTTGCACGTAATAAGGAGGCATTTCCTTGTGTGCGGTCGTGGACCCAGTTGTCAGCCTCTCCACATACAGTCCACTTCCGATGGATGTCATTCGTTGTCCATGTTGACTACACCGCACCGAGAGAACCAGGGCGGTGGACGACGGCGAGTCCCACGAAGGGAACGACACGGAGCTGGGGAAGACACGGCAGTGGCTGCCCACACGATGGAGAATATGAGAGTTGACTGGTTCGGCTGCCGTTGCCGGAAAATAACAGGAGGTGTGGGTGAGTAGAGGGATAGATAGGCCAGGGATGCGAGTATGATGGGGCCGTAAGGCCTGCCCGGCAACACAGCCGGCCATGGGAGGCGGGAGCTGGCGATTCCGACGGCGCTGGTTTGGGCGGCTGGGGTAGGAAGATCAGAGACTAAAGAAGCACGATTGCCGTGAGATTGACATCTAACGGTCTGACGCAGGTAGAGTCGATTGTTAAGTTTCTTTTTTCAGAAATCTTGTGTACGCATGAACTTAGTAGGCCCACAAGTCAACCTTCAAATCTGTGGCAGACAACATAGAGCCCATTTGCTATTTTTTAATAATTTGTAGCCCATTTGCTAATTCTTAAGTAATTTATTACAGCCCATTTTCTGCCCAGGACCATAGTCAAAAAGTTCAACCTTATTTTGCATATTTCAGTGGAGTCCGAACTGTTGTAATCCCGAAATGATAAACATTTTTTAAGAACTTATTGATTTGCCAAAAAATTATTTTGTTTTTGTAAGCAAATAAGACGTGGGACAATTGAGTTGATTTAAGGGAAAACCAGTGGTAAAAAAATCAGCGCTGGGAGGGAAAAGAACAACAAAAATAAGGATGTAAATATGAAAAGGGAATTTTATGTATTTTTAATATAATGATACGTGTATATGAACTAGTAAAACTATAGGTAGAGATTAGAAAACTGATGTAGGACATGCGTTTCAAGAGGAAAATAGAACTGGGATGTGTGTTTGATTCAGTAAAAAACTGCATGCGGATGTTGTAAGACAAAATATAACTAACGCTAGTGGACCAGAGGCCAGTAGATACCTGCTGGGTCCTTGTGCCCCATTGTCGTCATGGGCTGGGCCTGTTAAAAACAAAATCAAGCCTGAGCAGTCTACAGCCCAGTTGAAACTTGCTCGACCTGAAAAAACAACATACCTGCTCAATAAACGGGAGAATTCTGCAAGTACAGACTGATAACTGGGATGCAGCAGGGATATTGCTTTTTCATCGTGATAATAAGTACATGCACTTGTTTCAAAAAATTTGGAGAACTAGGAATTCAAACGACAGGTGCTTATGCTACCCATCAAATAAAAATCAGGTACCTGCAAATTCGTTTTGAATCAAATGATTCAGCTTTATATCCACGTCGACCCACGGCATGATGGTTGGAAGAAAATGCCAAGTTCATACCAAAAGATCGTTAACAACAATACCAACTTGTGGACGACAACGTAGTACAAGTACCAATACCAAACTAACTTATAATCTTTTTACTCCTGGCCCTAGTGTTCGTCTGATAGAAAATCTTGGAGAGGACCAGCTCCCGCTCCTTCTCTTGCTCCAGGTCCCCGAGGTGGTACTAGTGCATCACCTAGTTGGTCCTCTGCTTGTCGAAGTTTTTGTTGGTGTGCAGCACCAGAACCTTTTTTGCTGCCCGTTTGCCGGCCGTTGACCATCACCGGCAAGGTATTGCCGGTCTTGTGCCACATTGCGTGCATACCGCAGTCCAACTGTATCCTGCGACGCGTCCATGTGCCCCTTTTGAACGCCCTGGAATTGCGCTGGAATAAATGCTTGATTAGGCCACTTAGTGTGATACCTGAAGTATTGTCGAATACAGGTTTTAGCGTACATAGTTGGCATTTTCATAACATCTTTGGCATGTTGCAGTCACTTGTTTCACTTTTTATTAACTGTAAAATTGCAATTGCTTCACCAGGTCTGCGTCGAAAAAGAAAAATGGAGCTATAAACAAAGGAATATGTTTGTGCAAGTAGACGGCCGATCGGTGTCTTACCTGGAAGTTTCTCAGGATGGGTGTAGCATATGTCGTGCTCGCTGTCGATGGTTGGTATGAACAAATCAATGAGAGGGTGAGATCTTGCGCTATGAGCACTCACTTCAGCCTCAAGGTGCTCGATCGGCTCCTGATCCGTGGGATCGAACTTGACGCCAGCCGACAACACCGGCCAATCATTCTTCGACTTGCATCGGTTAATTCCAGTTATATGGTACTCAATGTATGATCAATCGACTGTTTTAAGTGAATGATGAAAGATTTCAACAGATAAGTGGTACTCCAAATCTGAAGTCTAGAATACCCAAATACGCTGTCGGGATTGTTGTGTCACCTCACGCGCAGCATGTTGTCACGTCAATTCAAAGTGTGGACATGATGAATAATTTGACCAACATATACTAGTACTGCTACTGTACTACTTACTAGTCGTATTTAGTGTCACATTTTAACCATAGGTTTAACTAACAAGTACGCACTTGAATCCTAATTGCAAAAGCCATCCATCGCATGGAAGCTTGATGTCTTTTCCACATTGAAGATTATCTGGCAACAAGCTGTGTCGACGAATCTCTGGATATGGTGATTCATGAAACCCATGATATGATGTGTAAACACGGTCCCCCCTGGTGAATGGAAGTTGCATAGCACGGTAATCATCGCTGATGATATGATCGATGATTGGTTGGATGATCGGATAATTGAGCCCGAGGAACATGGAGTGGTTGCCGAGGCTGTAAACTCGCCTCCAGTTGAATACACCTGGCCTAACGGAGCAGGGATCTTTCTCGAACACGAAGCATCCATAGCCATCAATGTCACGAACGCCCTAGGCATTGTACTGCATGTGGTTTGATGTAATGGTTTGGTTAATTTAGTACGTGCGAATGAGCATCAAATGACCGCCGTCAGTTGAACGAGCGATAAACCACCACCCATCGGCTGGTATGATTCCAGGTCCTGGAATCATGAAGGCCAGCGCATTTGTGTCTACTTCAACAATTCAAATTGGGGAGCAAAAGGACAAAAATAAATAATCATGTTCAGAGTATGTGCGTAATTAGGATTATTATAACAATGACACATATCATAGACAGAGTCGTGGTCATAATCATACCCCAAGTTAAAAAACTAAGCCAATGGCTTTCATATTCTAGCAATATGTCATGGTTCAAACATCATGTAACAATGAGAGGAAAACAGCTATGACAGAGCCTACTCATATTCTACCATAGCACTTACTACTACTGTTCTCATATCAACTCTAAGCAATAACATGCGTTGTTATAAAAATCTTGGAAATGAGATTAACATATAGCAATCATGATGTTATGCTCATATTATCTATTCTAACTATCATTAGATGCCAATTGTTCTCATATCAACTCTAACAATAACATGTGTGGTCATAAAAATCTAGGGAATGAGAGGAACATATAGCAATGATGTGGTTATAGACATACTATATATTCTAAATTTGTAACAATGAACATGCAGTCGTTTTGATAAGGTAAAGATCAGATGAGATAGAACAATTACACGACAATAGATTCCACCAGTATAGGCAGCCAATCTGTGCGTTGACCGCGTAAACGATGCCATCATGCACTATAGCATCAGACAAAAATGTTGCCTCAATAGGATTGACGATGACCCATAACCATGTATGGTAACGGGGGTTCCAGATAGACTAATCCCATGTTGAACAAGGCAATGAGATTGTAATCTATGTAGTCTTCTGACGGTGTGGGCACTTCGCAGATTACAACTTTCAGCAAATAGAGGTCGAACCAAAAACTTGAAGCGTCTCGTGCGTAGTAGGCAGGAGTGTCCGGCGGGTTGCGAGGCTCAATGGCGGTGGTATCCAGTGATGGAAGGGTGATCTCTCGCTGGGTGTAGATATCCATGAGACACCACGGACTACCGGATTTATGGATGAGGACAATCCAGTTGGCCTTCATGCCCGCCCAGTAGTGGTCGCGCATGAAGGACATGTGGATAGGTAGTGGTAGCATGTCGAGGGGCACTACGGCAACCTCCGTAGGATCGTCAAATCGGTGTCTGGGCCACCTGCGAGGTTCGGGCATTAGCAAGCAGGGTGTCTTGAAAAGATCCGACCAGTTGCAGATGAGTAGACGGTACAAAGACACCGAGCATGTGGCCAGATGGACGGTGCTGAGTAGGTCCATACGATTACAAATCTGCTCCAAGAGAACATCGGGGAGGGAATTACAATCGCGGCTCTGCGTGTCATTCTGTTCTGCCATTGGGGTTTTCGGTGCCTACGAGCCAGCGGGGAAGTGGATTCGGGCGGGCGAGCGAAGAAGCTTCTCCTCATGTGGTCGAGCAATTAGCGGGGGGATATGGTATGCGCGAGCTACCAAGGAAGATGGCGCGGGCGGGCGAGCAGTGAGCGGGGGGAAATGGTGTGCAGCCAACGATGGGGAACACAGGAGGAAGAAGAGTGGAAGACGAGGAAGAAAGTGCATTAAATCTCAATTCTACTAATACTACTACTAGGATATACCGTCCTTCGGAGCGTAAATAGTTACACCGATGACATGTGGGTCTACCACGAGAGGACCCATATGTCAGTTAATGGAGGATAGAGGTGCGTAGGCATATTAGCGGAAGCGTGCTCTACTGGCAAACATGATGACAGTATTGGGTAAGGCTGATTTAGTAACACCAACACGCTGGTTCAGCTTATTAACTAAGTGTCCCATCTGCTGCAGCGTGTATTGTCACTTCACTGCGAAGACTAGATGAATAGTTCTCTCTGACTGAGATGAGGAATAATGGATCATGAAGACTTCCTTTCTACAATACCCCTATGCCTCTACGCTCACTTCACTCATTTTGCTCCGTACGTAGTCACTTGTTGAAATCTCTAGAAAGACAAATACTCCGTATTTGGGAACATAGGGAGGCTTTTAATCCGTATTTGGGAATAGAGGGAGTATCACCATATGGAGGGAACATAGGAAGCTTGAAATATGAACATGTCAATGGGAGGGAGTAAGCCCCATGCATGCATGCAACATGCAACACTCACACGTGCACATGGACGCATGCAACACTCACGCACCCATGCGGCACACAGCACACGATGCAACACACACGCTCACACTCAAGTGCTCAACCTACTCCCCACGTCCGTGAAAGACTGTACATTTAGAGATTTACACATTGACCAGGGCCTAATTAATGCCCAAAAGTAGCAGACTTATGTGTGCATGCGACCATTGAGAGAAGAAGATTAAATGAAGGTCGTTGCATGCTGTAATCAAGGATAAACATGTAGCCTATACCTAGAGCACAAGTTGGTCATTAGTCAATCACTATCGATTTAGATTAAAGGCTAAATGCATTGGAAGTGTAGATGTACTACACTCTTTGTTTTTTAGCCGATGTACACTCTTTGTTGGAAGACCAAGGGAGTACACGTGCATGCACTCACATACACAACCAGGGTGGTTCGCGCGCAAGGGTTGGACTCTTGTCGCGCCTGCGTAAAGTTTCGTTTAACTGATTTCTTTGCTCTGCCAACTGACACGTGAGACCCAGAAACCAGGTGACAATTTAACCAGTCAACAAAGTGCCAAGTCAACTATGTGGCTGGTCAGTAGGGTGCAATACAATGCTCTACGATGAGCTAGTGATCGTATAATCACCACAAAACTATATATAGTGACCATAAAGAGCATATTGTTACATACATTGACCGTCAGTGTATTTTTCTCATTTCAAATTAAGCCATATTAACCGGAAAGGACGCAGTATGGACTAGTACTAGTACTGCTTCGATGTATCCCGTCAACTTGCCGAACAAGGAAAAGCTTGCCTACTACACCTCTCCCTCGCCCACGCGCGCGGTGGCTCGCAGGACGAGGAGAGGGTTTTTACTACAGCACCCTCTCCCTCTTCCTCTCCCTCTCCCTCGCCCTCGCAGTGGACATGTCGGATATTGGGTTCCGGCAAAACCCTTAAGGTTCGAACTCTGGCGTGCGCACGAAGATCTTCTCCCTACCGATTCACGCCCCAAAACCTCGCCGCAATTCTAATCTAGCACGAAGAACAACACAAGGGACACAAGATTTATATAGGTTCGGGCCACCGTCATGGTGTAATACCCTACTCCTGTGTGTGGTGGTGGATTGCCTCTTGGGCTGATGATAAACGGTACAAAGGAAGAACAGCCTTGCGAGAGGTGTTCTTGTGGTGGTGAAGTGCTCTGCTTGGGAAGGGTTTCGATCTGATCTGCCGGGATCCCCTTGCCTTGGTGGTGGCTAGCCCTATTTATAGAGACCCTGGTCCTCTTCCCAAATATTGAGCGGGAAGGAAGCCAACAACGGCCATTTCGAAAGGGGACAACTAGTACAAGCTATCCTGACTAAACGTGGTCTTCGACTGCCAAAGGCACTGGTGATGACACCGTCTTGGGCTCCAAAGTGACCTCCATCCTGCTGCTCTGCTGGTCTTGGTCTCGTTGCACCGATATGGAAACCTTTGCTTGATGCCTCGGTAATATGCGTCTGCGCTTGCCCCCTTTGCACCAAAGGGGGAACAAGGACACTGCACAAGCCGGTGCCCGCCTGGCGCCCGCCTGGTCTCGATCATCATGGCTTGCGTCACGAGAACCTCGCAAGGTACCCCTTGCCTTGATCTCTCCGCCTCCTTGTGAGCCTGCCTAGTGAGGCCGCCCCTGAGGAGGCCTTGTGTCATCCGCCCCGCGAGGCTTGGCGCCTCGCGAGGGTCTTGAACTTGGGTTGATGAAGACGGGTCGTACTGGGCCGCTGCTTGAGCCACGCTGCGGGCCACAGGTAGGCAAGTCTGGGGACCCCCGTTCCCAGAACACCGACAGTAGCCCCCGGGCCCAAGGCGCTCTCGGACTTTGCTTAGCAGCAAAGCCAAAGGGCAAGTGCGGAGCACCGAGGGCCCCAATAGCCTGCGGCCTTGGTCGATGCGTGGCGACTGATTGGACGTGGGCATCTCTGCTTCCCCATGCTGCCTTGGCAACTGCACGACTGACAAAAGGCTGGCCTGGGTAAGGCTTACCTTCATTGCTCTCCTTCGCCTTGCTCAAGTTCCCCTTCCTTGCTCTCTTGCTTATGAAATCTCTAGGTCCGCTTTCCTTCCTTCTTCGCCTTTGAGATGCCGCTGAGGGGGCCTCTCGAGCTCTGGCTGCAACACGCCGACTGCGGAGCTCCGGCGACCGGAGCGGAGGTCAAAGTCGTCGCTCCGGGCAAGGTCTTCATGAGCCAAGGCTGGGGCGAGGTTGCTCGGGTCTGCCAAACAGGGGGTGCCCTCGTGATTCCTTTTGAATACGATGGCGCCTCCTTGATGCTCTTCAAGGTCTTCAATGTTGAAGGCCGCCGCCTGGAGTGCTGCCCAAGAGGAGGTAGTCAGGACATTAACGCGGCAGGGGCCGAGCCTGTCATTCGATTCCCCAACAGCTCCTCCAGCGGCAGCAGCGATGCTTGGGAGTCCAGTGACTCTCCTGAGCTCTTCGTGACTCCGGAGAAGAGCGACGACAACTACGTGCCCCCGAGCTCGCGTCGTGCGCGAAGCAAGGTGGTAGCGTCAGGCCGTCGCCGCAGCTGATCTGGACGGGGTTGGCGCCGGCCTCCCGTGACCCACTGTTGATGATGGCATCAGCCATGGGGGCGCGTGTAGGTAGAATTCCTTAGGAACCTAAGGCGGCCAAGACTCAGGAGCCCCCAGTCTCCTGAGCCGTGGTTACGCTGCCGCCTTCTCCTCCTTCACCACTAGTTCCGGACCGCCCTGCCTCCTCTGTCGTCTTGGACCGCTCCCTTACCGAGCTGGGCCAGCTGTGACCAGACCTCCAGGGCTCCAACTCGCACTTGGTAGCAGGGCGTCTGGAGCTGGCCTCTGGCTGGATTCACTCTGATGCCTGTGTCCGAGCGGCGCTGAGCCGGGCTACGACAGCTTCTGAGGAGGAGAAGCAAGCCACCACCAAGGCCGCAGCTGCCCACGATGCGGCGCTGAAGGAGGACACGATCGCTCAGGACCGTTGCAGGGCGTTGGAGGCCGAGATACAGGGTCTACGCGATGAGCTTGCCAATGAAGCTTGCGACCGCCAGGCGAATGAGGAGGAGATGAAGGCTCGGGAAGACGCCAGCGGGGACAGCAACGCTGAGCTGGCCGCTGAACACGGTCGGCTGGGGACGTTGGACCAAAAGCTAAAAAGGAGAGGGCCGAACTGAACATCAAGGCCAAGGTCCCGGCCGAGTACCGCGTGGCCTTCGCGGCTCTTGAGGAGAGATCTCGCTAGGTGCTGAAGATGCTCTACGATGATGGCCTGGAAAAGCCGCTGGCTGGGGCCAAGGATGGCCCTGCTCAGCTGCTTCCCTTCTTGGTCGAAGCGCTTGAGGTAGTCGTGACCGGCGTCGGCCCCATGGCCAAGGTTGAGACTCACGTCCTTTCTTCTAAGGCAGTGATGCGCGTCTTCAACCACGTCTACCTTCGCGACCCTGGCGCCAACCTCGACGAGCTGTTGGAGCCCGTAGATGACGAGCGTTCCACCGCTACTTCTGAAGCCATGAAGGGCCGCGCTGAAGCCCTGCTGGCGAAGTTCTGCGCCTTTGCCACTGTGCCCAGGGAAGGTGCTGTTGATTCCGTGGCCTCGGGAGGTGGAGCTGAAGGAGGCAACGCCATCATGGAGGCGGGGCTCCTGGCGAATGACGGTGCTGCCCAAGGGTGATCTTCTCGCGGCTTCTTTCCTATTTTAAGTCCTGCAATATGCACCATGCCTCGTGGAGGCATTTACACTTGCGTTTGGTATCGCGAAGACAATTATCACTTGTAATATTTGCTTCTAGATTTGCTTCGAGATTTTGCGATTTCCTTCCTATTTGCTTTGTGTTCTACGTTGGCAGGGCCCCGCCCCGCGCATACCTCAACCGCCGTTAGTCCCGACCGGATCACCAAGACGGGACCAAGGAGTGAGGGGCTACGTGACAAGTTAGGCTCCTGAGTCGTGATATGTGTCCACAGATGAGTGACCACATCCGTCATGGCAAGTCTGGACATCTCATCATTCATTGTCGTCTGCGAAGCCTTCTTCTGCACTACGCCTCACTTCGGCTTGTGGCTCAAAACCTTCAACGTGGAGCCGAAGATGATTGAGGGGCGTCAGGCAGAGTGCGGCGGGGCAGTTATAAGCAAGAGGGCCGATGCTACATGGCCCGAGGGCTCTTTTCAGGAGGATCTCGGCTTGGGGCAACAGGAGTGGTTCTATATCACTGCTCCCAGGGGCAGCAGGCAGAGGCTGCCGCCCGTCTTCCGCTCGGGCCCTCCACAGCGGCTGACGCCATGGGTCAACAAGGGGCGTGACTGGGGGCCGTCCAAGGACATTCCCCTGTTGCAGGACCAGATTTGAGGCCTCCAAGAAAGGGAGATCAATCTGGCCGTAGTGGTACAGGTTATGTTGATCCGGCGCCTACTGCCCTGCAAACGTCGCCCCCTCTGCCTGTGGGAATTTAATCTGGAGGGGGCACGAGCTCTTCAACACTTCATGGGTTTGACACCTGCGGAGATGTACAAACTGTTCTTCGAATCGCAAGATATGCGTCCGGAATTGACCGAGGATGCTGGCTAAGCTCCAATCGCCCGGATACTCAAGTAAGTAGCCCTGTGTCCGGACACATCGTCCATTTATTTACTGTGGGTTTGCCTTTTAACCAGCTATCCCTTGGACAGGAGTGGATAGCGCAAGAAAAATTGATACGGTGTCCGGGCCCCCTCCCTGAGACCACCCAGGATCCCGTGTTAATCAAAATGTTAGAGGTTGCACCTTCGGAGGAGGGCGAAGAAGGGCACAGGGGATCTACCACCTCAGCCACGGAGGCTTTCAGTAAGGGAGGAATCGAGAGTCCCTCCTTCCAGGGGGAGAAGAGGACCGCTTCCGAAGACCCGGAGGCCAAGGCCTCAAAGCGGGGAAAGAAATCTGTACCGGAAGGTCCTGTGCCGGGAAGAGCCCCGGCCGTACTGTCTCCCCGGAGGAATCAGCCCTCTAGCGAGCCATAAGTAAAAAGGGGGAATTTTGTAATAGTGAACATCCCTGTTTAATTTCTAAGGGTAACCGAAGTTTTCACCTTGTAGTTCGGATCTCAGCCCATCTCAGCACAGCTCATCTTCGGGAGACCTTCGTCCGGAGATGATGGAGAGCGAAATGCCTCCATCTGCCGCCCCATCGTGCGGGGCGGACGACCCTGAGGTGTCTTCGCGGAGGGTCTCCCCGAGTCCGGTGGGGCCAGAGAGTTCGGCACCCATTGGAGTACGGCCGGTGGAGCTGCAGGATTTGCTTAAGAGGGTGTCCATCTCAGAAGATCACCACACATTAATGAGTATGGTGATTGAGAGGATCTCGTCCACCAAAAGCGGGTTGTGTGAGGCCGTCGGAAGTTTGCTGACGGGATTTGAGGTACGCAAAAAATGACATACCTTTTGACAGTTTTTGCTCATGAAGTGCGCCCTGTATAGATAGTAGCCCCTGAGACTTGGTATGCTGTCGAAAACGGCATCGTGCCGAGGATCATAATCTCAGTTATAGAATGTCGCCTTTCCTATGCAGGTGGCGGAACAGTCGGTGGCCAGCTGGACTGATGGAGTTGCCGAGCTTAAGAGGCAACTCGAAATTGCAGATGCGGACATCTCGCTAATCAATAAACGACTTGATGAGTCACAAGGTATGTGGTTGCTCCGCGGTCGCCTGGTAAGGGAGCTGACACCCATTCCTTACAGTTTGTATGCTTGATGCAGATGGTGCTACTGCTATGGAAGACCTTCGGGCAAAGCTTGCTCGGGCCAAGGAGCAATCCAGGATAAGTGATGCGGCTGCCTTGAAGGCAGCAGAAGAGCTAAAAGCCGAAAAGGCTGCTGAGTGCCGAAGCAGGGAAGAGTTGGCCGGAATGGCCTTGAAATTAAAAGATGCTATCGACTGTTGTGAGGTTCTTGAAGGAGAACGCCGAGTGGAGCAAGAGGGCCTGAAGAAGGCCGGCGCCAAAGTCAAGGATGCCCGAAGTGAGATGCGGGCTATGAAGGAGGAACTGCGTCAGGCCGGAGACATTGTGGCTGGAAAGCCCTTTCTTATGCGTAGGAAGTTCACGGATCCGAAGTATGCTCAGCAGGGCCAGTTGTGTGGCGCGGAGGATCCTTATCTGGATTTGGCGGCGAGTGCGGCGGACGCAGTCATGCACTTCCGAAGCCAGAAGGATCATGAAATGGAAGAACTTTACTGGTCTCAATTCCATAGTCCGGAGCGTCCACTTCCGTTGACTGATCGGCTGCCTGAGTGGGCTGAGCTGAATAGGTTGTCCGGACTTGCCATGACGGATGTGGTCACTTTTTTCTATCTGTGGACACATATCAAGGCCCAAGACGAAGAGTTATTTTGGCTTGTTGCAGCAATTCCTTGGGGCGGTGCCGCATATCAAGGCGATGAGGCGGTCGGCATGCATAGAAGGTGCACGGATGGCTCTCGCCCATGTGAAGACATACTGGGCAGACACGGATGCCACCGCTGTTGCATCTCGGGGTTCGGACAAGAGCCGATTACCCGCCGAGCACTATTTTGAGGAAGTCCTGCAGGGCGCTCATTTAATAGAATCGCAGTGCTCGAAAGATGTCATGTTCAAATGACGTGTATAATTTGTGAGATCATATTTATAATACAATAGCTTTTTATACTTGTGCGTTCAAGTATTGAACTATCTCCTGTGCGGCCGTATATGTATGAATAACCTGAAAGTTGCAGTCTTTGGCTTCAGCCCCCACGCACATGGTGCGGGGGTGTTTGCAAAAAGAAAAGCTCTTTTTCACACTTAATCCAACGTCTTGGTCCTTTTAGGGAGGTGATAGCGTAGCAAACTAGGCAACCGGACTATAATGCTTTATCACTTTCACTTAGCCATAGGAGCTCGAATGTGGGGCTACTATATAGCCCCTAGCGGCACCGCTCTTCTCCGAACTTTGGGGCGCGTATGTGCCTGACCGGGAAGCGGTCCTTCGTCAAAGCGGAGGAATTCTAAACATTCCAATGGTCGATCGAGTGGTTGACCAGTCTCTCGCTATATCATGACAGTCAGTTTTCGGCTTTCTCTACTGAGGTGCTCGCCCGGCCGAACCGGGGCACAATCGCAGTAGTTCTCCTGGTGCCGCGTTAGCCGATGATACGGAACGTAAGGCAGCAAAACATAGGAGCCGGGTAAACCCAACGTTTGACCAAAGAGATGATTCGGAGGTGATGCATATAAGGCCTAACTCGAGACGCCGAACACTCCCTGAGGTGTTCGGTCTTTATGATACCGGGCAGAACAATGCCCTAAGCCCCTAGTGTCCAGGTACAGGCGGGAACTTCTAACGCGGCCGATGCCAAAACGCCAGCCTCCTCCTCGGCTATGGTGGGAAACCGGGGGATGTGTATCAACACGAGACAGTAAGAAAGGTTTACGCAGGGTCTTAATCTCAAAAGAATCCTTGCAATGGGTCCCTGCTGCACGTCTACGCCTGTGTCTCCGTTGTGTTGTATCCTGGACGGGTGTAGCACGTGCTTCATCTATAAAAGAGAAGGACTTAGTTTCCAAGAAATATCGTGTAGAAGTTGTATTAAAATAGAATAAAGGGAAGAAAGTTGAGCTTTATTGGCTCTCATCATTTATACACGTGGCCCCTTATAAAGGGGATATGCGGCTGGGAAGCCCCTTGCCGGACTCGCCTAACCATGTCCGAGGTCTGAATGACCTGTTTTTAGGGGCTTTGACCCGCAAGGTCTGATTAGTGTGTGGCTGTCGAAGCAGTCTCACGTTCTCCATGGTCGAGGAACACTCGGAGCTACTTTTTAATGAAATTATGCCAGGTTGACCGGGCATTCTTAAGCGTAAAAAAAGCGTAATGTGGTATTGCATTAGGGCTGGCGATAGCTGCGCGCCCCAGTAGTGCTTAAGGGCTACTGTTTGAATGGGGCGAAGGAGAGTGAGCTTTTCGCGACGGAGGTTGTCGGATGAACCGAACACAACCTTTAGTGGTACAGAGCCTGTAAAATTGGCTTAAAGGCCTGGCATCACTCCTTTGAAGGAAGTGCTGCTACGGCGAATTTTGGTAGGGTCTATCCCCATTCTGTGGGCGGTGTCCTGGTATTGCAGGTGCCGCGCTGTCTTTTCGTGTTATCACATGAAGTGAGTTCACTGTTTTGACTTCTAGTGGGAAAGTCTTCTGTTTTCCGGAGTGCTGCTTTTGGGTTTCGTCACTTTCACTTGGTGTGTAGAGCCCCTTGTGTTCGACATTAAGTCGGCCGGACTATTTGAAGACCCAGCAATCTCTGTGGGTATGGTTTGCAGGCTTCCCGGAGGTACCATGTATTTGACATAGTCTATCCAGAATCTTGTTTAGGTTGGATAGCTCGTCACTGTTGTCCTTGAGGGGCAGTGTTTTGTTGTTCGGCCGAGAGCTTTTGAATCCGGCATTGACCATCGTACTATTCGGGCCATTTTCCTTATTCCGGCGCTGATCTTTTCTTCATCGTGATTTCCCATTTCCAACCCTAACTTCGGATGTACTCGGGTCGCTGGTGCTGCATCTAGCCAGCCAGCTGTCTTCCCCCGTGCAAAAGCGGGTCATGAGACTTGTCAGTGCGGCCATTGTTCTTGGTTTTTCCTGGCCGAGGTGTCTGGCAAGCCATTCGTCTCGGACGTTGTGTTTAAAGGCTGCTAAGGCTTCAGCGTCCGGACAGTCTACTATTTGGTTCTTTTTAGTGAGGAACCTGTTCCAGAATTTGCGTGCTGACTCTCCGGGCTGTTGAGTTATGTGACTTAAATCGTCTGCATCCGGAGGGCGGACATATGTCCCCTGAAAATTTGCTCGAAACGCATCCTCAAGCTCTTCCCAACTTCCAATGGTATTTTCTGGGAGGCTTTTAAGCCAATGCCGAGCTGGCCCTTTGAGCTTGAGGGGTAGGTATTTTATGGCATGGAGATCGTCTCCTCTGGCCATATGTATGTGTAGGATGTAATCCTCAATCCAGACTCCGGGGTCTGTTGTTCCGTCATATGCTTCTATGTTTACGGGTTTGAATCCCGCTGGAAATCCATGACCAGTACCTCGTCGATGAAACATAGTGGGTGTGCGGCGCCCCTGTATTTGGGTGTGCCGTTGTCTTCAAATGCTCGGCGGGTTATGTTGCTTCCTCGAGTCTTATTTTTTGGCCCATAAATAGATCTGACTGGGTCGTCCTTTTTCCGAGGATCTTTATGCTGATCGTGTGCCGGCTTGTGTGCGGCGCCCCGTGTTGCTCTTGGCCTGTCATCTGGTTGTCTATCCGGCCAGGCGGCTTCTTTCTTTTTTGACTGCGGGGGCTCTAAGGCCTCCTCGTCACATTCAGGCAACAACTTGCGCTTCGGGTAGCTCTTCGTCTGGTGACTAGCGCCATGTTTATCTGCGCTGTTGAGTACTTTCTCCATCTCATTCTGAGTGCGTCCTCCGCTGTTTTGAGCTTCCGCTTTTGCTTCTTCAAACTTCTTGCAGTGGCAACGAGCCTTTTATGAAGATTCGTATGCTCTGGTGATGTGAGATCATCTTCGCCGGGGATGGGTTGCTTGTCCAGTTCATGTCCGGCTTGCTGCTTGTTGACATGTGCGTCGTCCACTGCTTCGCCCTGCTCTAGGGCTGGGTCCGTATGGGTGCTGTTTTTATCGAGGCAGGTCTTCGGGCGGCGCTTGCGTCACCGTTTTGGTTGTTTGTTGGGGGAGTTGTCCTTCGCCACGTCCCGTTTTTCCTCATTATCGCTTCCTTTTGGTGTATCCACCATGTATACGTCGTGATTTGGGGTGGCTTTCCCGTGCCCGGTAGGTGCTGGTTCTTGGTCGTTTCCGGCATCGTCGTCCATACCGTCGATGTCTTCGGTGTCATAGTTTAGCATGTCGGTTAGATCGTCGACAGTGGCTATTAATTGGGTGGTGGGTGGGCTTTGAATTTCTTCTCGTCCGCATCCCAACTTTCCTGGCCGCAGTCCGGCCAGGGCTCTCCTGATAACGAGAGATACTTTAGCGAACTCAAGATGTCGCCGAAAGGTGAGCGTTGAAACATGTCCGCTGCGGTGAACTCCATGATCGGTGCCCAATCGGATTCGATCAGAGGGGGCGCGGGAGGTTCGGAGTCCGGCGAGGAGTCCGGCACCTCGGAGTCACGAGCTTTATGAGGGACAAAGTCAGTCTTTGGCTCTATCGCCATAGAGGTTGAAGCCCCCGAGGTGGTGTCTAGCCATCCGTCCTCGATCTGCGCAGCCGGCTCCAAATTGAAGATCGGAGCGGGTTCTAGTGCGGCCTCCAGGGTACTGTTCGGCTGTAGAGCTAAATCATGCTCGCCGTGACAGTGCGGCATGCTCGGCTGTGGCTCAAATCCATCGAGGATCAAGTCCCCGCGGATGTCGGCCGTGAAGTTCAAACTTCCAAATCTGACACGACGGCCAGGGGCGTAGCTTTCGATCTGCTCCAGATGGCCAATCGAATTGGCCCGCAGTGCAAAGCCTCCGAATACGAAGATCTGTCTGGGGAGAAAGGTCTCACCCTGGACTGCATCGTTGATGATGGTCGAAGAAGCCATCGAGCCTATCGGTGACGACACAGAGGAACTCTCAATGAAAGCACCAATGTCGGTGTCAAAACCGGCGGATCTCGGGTAGGGGGTCCCGAACTATGCGTCTAGGCGAATGGTAATAGGAGACAAGGGACACGATGTTTTACCCAGGTTCGGGCCCTCTTGATGGAGGTAAAACCCTACGTCCTGCTTGATTAATATTGATGATGTGTGTTACAAGAGTAGATCTACCACGAGATCAAGGAGGCTAAACCCTAGAAGCTAGCCTATGGTATGATTGTTGTTTGTCCTATGGACTAAAGCCATCCGGTTTATATAGACACCGGAGAGGGCTAGGGTTACACAGAGCCGGTTATAATGGTAGGAAATCTACATATCCGTATCGCCAAGCTTGCCTTCCACGCCAAGGAAAGTCCCATCCGGACACAGGACGAAGTCTTCAATCTTGTATCTTCATAGTCTTGGAGTCCGGCCGATGATGATAGTTCGGCTATCCGGACACCCCCTAGTCTGGAACTCCCTCAGCGGCCGCCGCGCACCAGCGCCTCATGAGGAGCATCCTGGAGGCTCAGGAGGCCAGGCGTTCCGCAGTCCTGGTGGAGATGGAGATGGTCCACAAGGAGCCACCAGCGCCTCCGGAACCTCCCGAGGCTCCTAGGCCTGGGGGCTCGTGAGGATCAGCTTCCGCAGCCCACAACGTCCGCTACTTCAACACCCCTTCGTCTTCAACGCTATCAGGTGACATCCTTCAAGTTTCGTTTCCAACTGGGAGCGCCCCCAGGGCTGCATTATTCCCAGGCCGCATGGGTCCATCCCTGCGGCACGTATCCCCTTTTGCTTTATGTTCCTAGCTTACTTTGTTGGGGGCGCCCCTCGGGCTGCATCATCCCCAAGTCGCTCGGGCCAGACGCAGCGGCATGTACCCGTCTTGCGTTTATTTTCGGGCCATGTGTTCGACCCATCATGCTTGTTATTTGATGCCTGTCCTCGGTACCTCTTCTTCCTTCATGTCGGCCGCTTGCGCGTTAAAGGGGGGTACCTGAGCATCACGACTCATGGGATCCTACTGGCTCTCCATCCCTCACCCTCTGGTTTTGTCCACGGCATCGCGACCTGGCATACCAGCAACGGCTGAGACCCGCTCGAGGGCCGGGACCCGAGGACGTAGAGCGTCGGCATCTAACCAAACTTGCAGGAACACATCACAAGTTAAGGCCCAGTGCCAGGTGCAACCCGCCTTGAGGTAGGGCCCCGTGAGTCCCGCGCTGGCTCACGGGTGCCCAGATACACCTCGTCAGGCCCTACCGTGCCAGCCACGTGTCAGGGCGGGGTTGTACACGCCCCGGGGGCTCCTCCCGGAGGGGAGCCCCATCCCACGCACCAGTGGAAGCACCATGCTCTGCGCTGGCTGATGACACTGCCGAGGAGCGGCTATGCCCGTACACATACGGAAGCGCTATGCTCCGCGCTGGTGATAAACAACTGAGGGTGGCCCCCGGCCACATCAACCCCAGGGAGCCCAAAGCTCAGTGTCTGGCCCCATCGCAACGCCTCCCCTCGGAAGTGCCGCGCGAGGGGGCTGGGCACGGGGGCTGCGCTTGGGTCACGCCCAGACGCACGCCACCCAGCCAGGCCCCTCGGGCCTGGTTCGTCGCACGTCCCTCCCCGAGCGGAGCCAAGGTACAAAGGCCGTTTGAGCGTCAAGGGGGACTCTTGAGCATCGTGACTCAGGAGCCTAACTGGTCATGTAGCCCCTCACTCCTTAGTTCTGAAAGGCTAACGGCGGTTGAGGTATGCGCGAGGCCGGGCTCTGCAGACGTAGAATGGTAGATTCACCCCCACATCTCACCTCCCTACTTACTGTTCATGCACCAAGGGCGACTCCTGAGCATCGCAACTCAAGAGCCTAACTTGTCACGTAGCCCCTCACTCCTTGGTCCCCTCCTAGTTTCCAGTCGGGGCTAACGGCGGCTGAGGTATGCGCGGGGTCAGGCTCTGCCAGCGTAGAACATAAGCAAGTAGGAAGGAAAAGTGCAAATCTCAAGGAATTCAAAAGCAAATATTACAGTCCATAACTGTTATCACAACACCAAACACAAGTTTAAACGCCTCCCCGAGGCATGATGCATGTTGCAGGAGCTGAAAGCGGAACAGGAGCCACAACGGAGTCATTTGTTGGCGGCGGAGCTGCGCGGAGTGGGTTCGCCTTGTGAAGCCGCAGGGCCGGCAGCGCCTCGCTTTGGCTTGGTGCTGAAGGCCCGGAACTTCACTAGCAGAGCCTCCGCACGACCCTTCACGGCCTCTGTAGCGGCAGCGGCAAGCTCACCGCTCGCTGGCTCCAGCAGGCTGTCGAGGTCGACGTTGGAATCGCGAAGGTAGACGTGGGTAAGGACCCGCGTCAGCGCCACAGAAGACAGGACACGTGCCTCGGCCTCGGCCATAGGGCCAAGGCCAAGGGTGACATCTTCAAGAGCACGCATTAGGAAGGGGAGCAGCTTGGCAGGGCCATCCTCGGCGCCGGCCAGCGGGCTTTCCAAGCCACTGTCGTAAAGCGACCTCAGCAAGGTGCGAGCCTTCACCTCCATCTCCGGGAAGGCCTCACGGTCCTCGGCGAGGACCCGCGCCTTGCCGTCCAGCTCGACCTTCCTCGCCTCCAACTCCTGCTCCAGTGCACCCAGGCGGTCATGGCGGTTGTTAAGCTTGGCGTCACGGTCCTTGACGGCCGCCTCACGAGCCTTCATGTCTTCCTCCTTCTCTTGGCGAATGCGGACCTCCTTGGCAAGCTGGTCCCTCAAGCCTTGCAGCTCGCTCTCCAGCTCCTTGCAGCGACCTCGGGCATCGGCCACCTCTCCCAAGGCGGCATCGCGAGCAGCCTTCGCCCCAAGGACGGCCTGCTTCTCCTCGTCGCATGCCATCGAGGTCTGAACCAGTGCCGCTTGAATCGAAGCTTCAGAGTGAATCCAGCCAGAAGCCAGCTCCAAGCGCCCGGCCACCAAGCGAGGGTCGGCGCCCAGAAGATCTTGCCGCAGCCAGTCCAATAAAGCAGTAGCACGATCCAGAACCATGGGAGGAGTCGGAGAGACAACAGTTGGTGGAGTAGGAGGAGAGGACGGCAGCGTAACCACAGTATCCTGAGGCGGGGCCTGCTGCGCCCCAACAGCTGTGGCGGTGGCATCCTGAGGCGGGACCTGCTGCGCCCCAACAGCTGTGGCGGTGGCATCTTGAGGCGGGACCTGCTGCGCCCCAACAGTTGAGACGTAACCATAGTATACCTCAGGAGTCGCTTGGGCCATGGGGGCTGAGCTCGCTCCAGCCAGATCCACCAGGCCTCGCAAGGACGACCGGGGAGGAGAGGCCCGTGCCTTGCAGTCACCTCCTTTTGCGGGAAGAGACACTGCCCTAGACGGAACCTCGGGAGCCCCCTTCAGCTTCTTCGCCGCATGCGCCAGCCTAGCCAAGATATACAGACATCAAGCCTCAGCGACAAAACAGTGAATAAAACAAGAATCAAGCACTTACTAGTATCGCTCACGAGCTCAAGCAACCTCCGGCCATACTTGAAGCCCGAGAGCCGGCTGCAGGGATCAGCCTCGAGAGGCTCAGGGGTAGGAGGCGCGTCTGCGGATCGCCTCGGAGCCGGGGCGGACCCGCGGGGGACCAGCCCAGTCCTGTCCTTCTTCGAGATTGGGGGAAAGCTCTCTCTGCCCCGCTTGTCGCCATCCTCGTCGTCGCTCGGAAAGAGGCAGAGAGCGCGGGACCTGTGCTGGGGGAGGGGCGCTCTCGACTCCCCATCGGTAGCTTCGGAGTGAGGCCCTTCTTCCCGATCCTCTTCTTCCTCCTCTTCGCTGGAGTCGCTGGAGGACACGTTCACTGTCACCATGCCCGCCACGTCCTCGGGAACCTCCACGGGCATGGCCCCGTCCCCATTGAAGACGGGCATGGAGTCCACTGCCTGCTCCCAATCATCTTGAAGGAACAGGGGTACAGGGGCGCCCTCCAGCCTCGCCACGTCTCCTCCGACCAAAGATTGGAGGACCGCAGCCAGATCTTCGTCGGCCAAGACTGCGGGGCTCGGGCGGGGCCTCCACAGCAGAAGCGGGTACTTGCGAAGCGGGGCCACCTGGTGCTCCAGGAACTCCCTCAGGAGCGATGCACCGGTCAGCTTCGCCGCTGCCATGTTGTCCAGCCTCAGATCCGCATCCATCTTCTATAGCACCGGCATCGCGCGGGGGTCCACGAGTTCCGCGCGAGACCAATCATCGGAGCTCGTGGGATGTTCCATGGGCAGAATCAACCGAGGGTGGATGCGCCCAGCATCTACCATGACCCACTTGCTCCTGAAGCCCTCGATCCTCTTCCCGGGCTTCGAGATGGCGTTGGAGCCGCCATACGCGACAAAGCTCGCACACGCGGAAATGGGACCACGAGAGGTCCGGAGCAAGAAGTAGTGGCGCAGCAAGGCTACTGAGGGCTGCACTTCGATGTGAGCCTCACAGTAGTAGGCGAAGATCGCCAGAAGAAGAACGGAGTTGGGGTGGAGATGCAGAGCTTGTAGTTCGTAATGGCAGAGGACAGAGAAGAAAAACTCAGAGAAGGGAGGCACCAGACCGGCAGCAATGGCGCTTACGAAGAGCGGATAGAAGGTGCTCCCTTGGCCCTCGGGGAGGGCGGATCCGGCCTTGAACACCTTTGCCCCGTCTACGCCTTGCGCCGCCACCGTCCGGCGCACCCGGGCAAGGCTCGTCTCCGACACGTTCGGCAAGTCCAAGGCGGGTGAGTACCAAGCTCCGGCCGGGGTCTGGCGAGGCGCCATGCCTTGCTAGGGCATGCGGTCGGAGTGGATCTGAAGATTTCAGAGGCAGGAAGGAAGGGCGCAAGAAAGGGGATCTGAGCAATGACTGGAGGAAGCAAGGGAAGCAAAGCCTAGGCAGATGCCGCTCTTTTGACGACTCGCGCAGTTGCTAAGGCACCCACGACCAACCAACTGCCACGCGGCGCCCGAGGGCGCAGGCTGTTAGGGCCCGTGGCGCTTGGCACTTGCCCCTTCGCTTCTCTGCTCAGCCAAATCCGGGCACGCCTTGGGCCCGGGGGCTACTGTCGGCGTTCTGGGAACGGGGGTCTCCAGACTTGCCTGCCTGCGGCCTGCGGCGTGGCTCAAGGGGCGGCCCAGCACGACCCATCTTCATCAGCACGGGCTCAGGACCCTCGCGAGGGGCCAATCCTCGCGGGGTGGAAGACAGGGAGCTTCCTCAGGCATGGCCTCGTCAGGCTGGCTCGCGAGGAGGCGGAGAGCTCAAGGTGGGGTACCTCACGAGGTGCCCATGACGCAAGCCATGACGACCAAGGGCACCAGGCGGGCGCCAGCCCGCACAGTGTCCTCCTTTCCTCTTTGGTGCAAAGGGGGCAAGCGCAGGAAAGAGCATCAAGCAAAGGCATCCGTTTCGGTAAAACAAGACCAAGACTGTCGCAACAGCAGGAAGGAAGTCATTATGGAGCCTAAGCCAGCGTCACCACTAGAGCCTTTGGCAGGCAAGGACCAACTTTAGTCAGGATAAGTGCACTAGATGTTCCCCTTCAAAATGGCCAATTGTTGGCCCCCTTCCCGCTCAATATTTGGGAAGGGGCCCAGGGCCTTTGCCTATAAATAGGACTAGCCACCCACAAGGTAGAGGGGATCGATCAATCGATCGATCGAAGAGAGGAACCAGATCGAGATCATCATATAGAAACCAGCAGAGAGAGAGGGATTGAACTCCCCCAAGAAGTTCATCACACCAGCCAAGAATCGACCCTCGCGAGGCTGTTCTTCCTTGTATTGTTCATCATCAGCCCAAGAGGCAATCCACCACACCACAAACTAGAGTAGGGTATTACACCACAATGGTGGCCCAAACTAGTATAAACCTTGTGTCTCTTGTGTTGTTCCTTTCATAGCTTACATCCTAGCGAGGCAGTGAGGTGCAGGTAGGTAGAGGGTGAAATCTCCACGCGTACCCCAGTGTTCGAATCTAGAGGGTCAGCCGGAACCCGAAATCCGACAGCAGGCGAATGTGGGTGACGTTGAAGTCGACGAGCTCGGTACGGTAATTGTTGCGCTGTCCGAAGGTGATAGGGAGGCGGACCTGCCCTATCGGGGTAGTGGAGCCGTCAATGACTCCTGAGAAAGGCTTGGTAGGTGGAAGTTGATCATGAGGCACTTGAAGGTTGTTGAATGTCTCGACAGACAGGACGTTAATCCCTGCGCCGCCATCGATGAGGGTCCTGGTAACTTGCACGTTGCTGATAACTAGAGAGCAAAGCATTGGGAGGATGCCAGCTGTAGCCACACACTTGAGTTGATCTGCTGAGCTGAAAGTGATGGCGCACGTGGACCATCTGAGCGGGCGCGTTTCGGTGTTCTGGGAATGGGGGTCCCCAGACTTGCCTGCCTGCGGCCTGCGGTGTGGCTCATGCAGTGGCCCAGTGTGGCCTGTCTTCATCAACAAACACTCAAGACCCTCACGAGGGGCCAAGCCTCGCGGGGCGGATGACACAAGGCTTCCTCAGGGGCGGCCTCACCAGGCAGGCTCGCGAGGAGGTGGAGAGATCAAGGCAAGGAGTACCTCGCGAGGTGCTCATGACGCAAGCCATGACGATCGAGACAAGGGAGGCGCCAGGCGGGTGTCAGCCGACGCAGTGTCCTCGTTTCCTCTTTGGTGGAAAGGGGGAAAGCGCAGGCGTGGAGTACCGAGGTATCAGGCAAAGGTTTCCATATCGGTGCAACGAGACCAAGACCAACAGAGCGGCAGGACGAAGGTCACCGTAGAGCCCAAGACGGCGTCATCGCTAGTGCCTTTGGCAGTCGAAGACCACCTTTTGTCAGGATAGCTTGTACTAGTTGTCCCCTTTTGAAATGGACGTTGTTGGCTCCCTTCCCGCTCAATATTTGGGATGAGGACCAAGGCCTCCATATATATGGCTAGCCACCATAGTGGGGGGATCTCGCTCACATCATCTAGAGACAGATCAAATCCTTCCCAAGTAGAGCACCGCACCAGCTCAAGAACAACCCTCGCGAGGCTGTTCTTCCCCCGTACTGTTCATCATCAGCCCCAGAGGCAATCCACCACACCACACACTGGAGTAAGGTATTACACCACAATGGTGGCTCGAACCAGTATAAATCTTGTGTCCCTTGTGTTGTTCATCGCGCTAGCCTAGATCCGCGGCAAAGTTTTGGGGCGTGGATCGGTAGGGAGTAGATCTTCGTGCGCACCCCAGGATTCGAAACTTAAGGGTTTTGCCGAAACCCGATATTCGACATTTGGTGCGCCAGGTAGGGGTGCAGTGGAATATTATTTCCGTGGTTCTACGTTCCCTCGCTTCGTCTCTTCCATGGCGGACGCTCGCCGAGCTCGCGCTGAGTGTCGGGCTGCTCTCGCCGCCCACGTCGCCCAGACGGATCCCGTCGGTGGGCCTCCGCTTCATTCTCTGTCGCCTGCCGCCAACACCGCCACCGGCCCGGCAGGGAATGAACAGCAAGCTTCATTGCTCCATCCCTTGGTGCAGCGGTAAGGCCGCACCGCCACTCCGTCGCTAACACCAGCCGGTTCATCGTCTCATGCTGGTCGCACTACCATGGACGCATAGGCTGTGTTGTTCCTGGCGGGTGAGCTCCTGCACTACCGCCCTGTCGACGACCTCTACAAGGAGTGGCTCGCTCGCATCACTGAGCTCGTCAGCGCCGTAGGGGGATTTCCTGTGTCCTCTGCCTCGCTGCCTCGCCCTCTGTCCAGCATGGGAGATGCAGCTCAGGAGGTGCCTCTGCCACCTCCTCCCCAAGAAGGCGCCCTGGCCAAGCCGCGCGGCCGCTGGACAAGACCCACCGCGTCCAGCTCCCGCGCGACAAGAAAGGAGCTGCCAAGAAATCCCTCGACCTGAAGAAGTCCCTCGCGTGCTCCCTACTCCAGCATGTCAAGATCGCATCCCTGCACCAGCGCGTCAAGACCCCGTGCTGCCCCCAGCGGCGGCACGCGCGGACCATCAGGACCCAGCCCCGCATCAGCAAAGGGCTCCGGTGACCAAGGCAGGTTGCCTCGCCTTCACCACAGAGCTGCGTAGCGACGCCTGGCCAGGAAAATTCAAGCCAGATCTGCCTCCTCGCTATGACGGCACTACCGACCCTGCAGAGTTCTTGCAGCTCTACGAGCTGGGCATCGAGGCTGCCAATGGGACGAACAGGTCATGGCGAACTGGTTTCCCATGGCGCTCAAGGATGGAGCCCGCACCTGGATCCTGAACCTGCCTGCCGGCTCGATCTCCTCCTGGGACGAGATGCATAGCCGCTTCATCGCTAACTTCCACGACACTCGCGACCGCCCTCCGGCCGTGGGTGACCTGCGCCGCATCAAGCAACAGCCGGGAGAGACCCTACAGAAATACATCCAGCACTTCAACAATGCCCGCCTTAAGATCCACAGGGTGATGGACGAGGCCATCATCTCAGCGTTTTCTGAAGGCATCCGCGGCGTCAAGATGAAGGAGGAGCTCGCCATCCACGAGGACCTATGCACATCCCTGGAGCTGTTCAACCTGGCAACCAAGTGCGCAAGGGCCGAGGAAGGGCGCCTCTCCCTCCTCGAGCTTCCAGCTGCTGACCCAGAAGAGAAGAAAGCCAAGGCCAAGGACGTGAAGCACAAAGGAGCAGCCGTGCTCGCAACAGAGTCAGACACGAAGCACGGCAGGGACCAGCCAGAGTCGTCCAAGGGCAACCGGTTCTACGCCTACCACAACCTCTACACCCACAACACCAATGAATGCCAAGAGCTCAGGGCCGTTCAAGAAGGACGCGTCAGTCGACACCCCGAGCGAAATGACCGGGGCTACGGCCGAGGCGGAGGAAGAGGTCGAGGATGATGGGACGATTGAGGCCTCACCAGGAGTGGCGTGACTGACATCGCGAGGATCACTGGCAGGACGAGCCGCGCGAGGGTGCCTAGAGGGACCAGCCTCGCGAGGATCGCCCGCAGGACAATGCTAGCCTTCCTCCTCTGCCGCCACCGCCAAGAAGGAATGATGACCACCACCAGGACGAGGGGGCTGGGGGCTTCCAAGAGCCACGTGCTATCGCTTGCATCTTCAGCGGAGCTCAGGCCCCAGCCTCTCAGTGCATCTTCAAGAAGTTTGCTCACGAAGTGAATGCAGTCCTCCCCAAGCTCGAGGCCACGCGCCCGCTCAGGTGGTCCACGTGCGCCATCACTTTCAGCTCAACAGATCAACTCAAGTGTGCCGCTACAGCTGGCGTCCTCCCAATGATTTGCTCCCCAGTCATTAGCAACATGCAAGTTACCAGGTACCTCATCAATGGCGGCATAGGACTCAACGTCCTGTCCGTCGAAATGTTCAACAGCCTTCAAGTGCCATATGATCAGCTCCAACCTACCAAGCCTTTCTCAGGAGTCACAGATGGATCCACTACCCCGATAGGGCAAGTCCGCCTCCCTGTCACCTTTGGGAAGCGCAAGAACTACCGTACCGAGCTCAACGACTTCGACATCGCCCACATTCGCATGCCATACAACGCTATCCTCGGGTACCCGGCCCTAGCCAAGTTCATGGCGGTGAGTCACCATGGCTACAATGTCCTCAAGATGCCAGGAAGCGGCGGAATCATCACAGTCACCTGCAAGGAGAAGGATGCGGTGTGCTCCCTCAAGCGCGCCTTCCAAGCTGCATCAATCGAGGACCCAGACAGCAGGAGCGAAAATCCTCCCGAAGCAGTTCCCAAGAAGAAGAAGACATCGCCCAGCTCAAGGCCTCAGGAGGTTGACGTCTCCGGAGGCACCGCGTCAGGATCTGCACCTGTGCAAGGGGCGCCTCCCTCTGTCGCATAGGAAGGCGCGCCTGGTGCCCTTCTCGGGCAGAGCTCGGGGGCTCCCTTCTGGAGAGCCTCAGACTTTGCGCAGATCACGAGGGAGGCGCTCGGGCACCACTTGGAGGCGTGCTTTGCAGCACGTTTCCGTCAAGAAGCCGCGGGGCAAGGAAGGCCCAACCCTCAGGAATTCATCACCAAGGTTACTCAGGAGCTTCAAGAATCAAAAGTCATGCGCGGTGATCGTGGTCTGCCCGGCGTAGCTCCCCATCCAGGCAAGGATGGCGGGCTACGCGTCTGCATCAACTACCCAGGGCTCAGCCGAGCCGCGTATCAGGAGCGCCTGTGGCCTTCGCGCGTGGGACGCTGCGAGGGTCCATCGCACAGCTACGTTCGCATGACCTTCGGTCTGCCGAACGCGGCCGCCACTCACCAGCATATTCTGCGGAGCATTCTGGCAGCTCAGGAAGCCAGGCACCACGCGATCTTGGTGGAGATGGAGATGATCCTCGAGGAACCACCTAGACTCCCGGAGACTCCCGAGGCCTAGGGTTCTGGTGGCTCCTGAGGGTCGGCCCCATCATCGTGTGTCTTCACCTACTTCAATGCCACCTCTACAACTGTACCAGGTGACATCTTTCGAGTTCATTTCAGCTGGGAGCGCCCTCAGGGCTGCATCATTCCCAGGTCGCGTGGGCTTGTCCCTGCGGCATGTATCCCTTTTTCTTATGTTTTTAGTTTAGCTTGCTTGGGGCGCCCCTCGGGCTGCATCATCGCCAAGCCGCACGGGCCTGACCTAGTGGCATGTATCATTCCTGCTTTTATCTAAGCTGATTTGCCTTTCATGCTCAGTCTGCCTATGATTATTATCTCCCGCCTATCACGGGCCTTGTCGTCCTCATGCAAATCGCTTGCACGTTAAAAGGGGGGCTCCTAAGCATCGCGACTCAGGAGCTCTTACTAGCTCTCCAGCCCTCACCCCCTGGCTTTGTCCACGGCATCGCGACCTGGCGTACCAGCGGCGGCTGAGCTCGCTCGAGGGCCGGGACTTTCGGACGTAGAGCATTTGTATCTAACCATCTTGCAGGAACATACCACTGTCAAAGGCCCAGAGCCAGGCGCAACCCACCTTGAGGTAGGGTCTCGTGGGTCCCACACTGGCTCATGAGTGCCTAGATACACCTCGTCTAGCCCTGCCGTGCCAGCCACGTGCCAGGGCGGGGCTGTACATGCCCTAGGAGCTCCTCCCAGAGGCCCCCCTCCCACGTACCAGTGGAAGAACCATGCTCCGCGCTGGCTGACGACATTGCCGAGAAGCGGCTATGCCCGTACACATACGGAAGAGCTATGCTCCGCGCTCGTGGTAAACAACTGAGGGCGGCCCATGGCCGTATCAACCTCAAGGAGCCCAGAGCTTAGTGTCTGGCCTCATCGCAAAACCTCCCCTCGAGAGCGCCGCGTGATGGGGCTGGACATGGGGGCTGCGCCTAGGTCACGCCCGAGAGCACACCACCCAACCAGGTCCCTCGGACCTGGTCGTCGGGGGGCCCTCCCCGAGCGGTGCGAAGGTATGAAGACCGTTTAAGCGTCAAGGGGGACTCCTGAGCATCGTGACTCAGGAGCCTAACTGGTCACGTAGCCCCTCACTCCTTAGTTCCGCAAGGCTAACGGCAGTTGAGGCATGCGCAGGGTCGGCCCCTGCCGACGTAGAATGACAGATCTACTCATATGTCCACTCCCTATTTGTTGTTTGAGCATCAAGGGGACTCCTGAGCATCGCGGCTTAGGAGCCTAACTTGTCACGTAGCCCCTCACTCCTTGGTCCCGTCCTGGTGATCCAGTCAGAGCTAACGGCGGCTGAGGTATGCGCGGGGCCGGGCCCTGCCGGCGCAGAACACAAGCAAATAGGAAGGAAACCGCAAAATGCAGAAGCAAACATTACAAACCATAATTGTCTTCACGACATCAAACGCAAGTATAAACGCCTCCGCGAGGCACAGTGCATGTTGCAGGAATTAAAGCAAGAAAGAAGCCGCAGGAAGATCACCCTTGGGCAACGCCGCCACTTGCCCGGAGCCCCACCTCCTTGGTAGGGTTGCCTCCATCAGCTACGCCCCCCGAGGCCACGGAATCTCTTGCCGGGGCACAGTGGCAAAGGCGCAACACTTCGACAACAGGGCTTCAGCTCGGCCCTTCACGGCTGAGGCAACAGCGGCGGAGCGTTCGTCGTCCACGGGCTCCAGTAGCTCGTCGAGGTTGGCGCCAGGGTCGCAAAGGTAGACATGGCTGAGGACGCATGTCACAGCAGCAGAAGAAAGGACACGAGCTTCAACCTCAGCCATGGGGCCGACGCCGGTCACAACTTCCTCAAGCGCTTCGACCAGGAAGGGAAGCCACTGGGTGGGGCCGTCCTTGGCCCCGGCCGACGGCTTCTCCAGGCCACCATCGTAAAGCGTCTTCAGCGCCTTGCGAGATCTCTCCTCAAGATCCGTGAAGGACACGCGGTCCTCGGCTAGGACCTTCGCCTTGGCATCCAGCTCGGCCCTCTCCCTCTTCAGCTTATGCCTCAGCGTCTTCAGCCGGCTGCGTTCGGCGGACAACTCGGCATCGTGGTCCCCGATGGCGTCCTCTCGAGCCTTCATCTCCTCCTCCTTCGCCTGGCGGTCACAAGCTTCCTTGGCGAGCTCATCGCGTAGGCCCTGCAGCTCGACCCCCATCGCATTATAGCGGCCTTGGGCGGCCACGGCGTCCTTGAGTGCTGCATCGCGGGCGGCTGCGGCCTGTGTGGCGGTTTGCTTCTCCTCCTCGGAAGCTGCCGCAGCCAGGCTCAGTGCCGCTCGGGCAGAGGCATCAGAGTGAGCCCAGCTAGAGACCAGCTCCAGGCGCCCGGCTACCAGGTGGGAGTTGGTGCCCTCGAGGTCTTCTCGCAGTCGACCCAGCTCGACAAAGGCACGGTCCAAGATGGCGGAGGAGGCAGACGAGTCAGGAATCAATGGTGCAGGAGGAGAAGGCAACAACGTGACCACAACTTGGGAGGCTGGGAGCTCCCGAATCTTGGCGACCTTAGCAACAACATCAAGCGTCGGCACCTCTGGGGTCAGCGGGGCCACTGGGGATGGCACCTCATTAGGACGCTCCTCCAGGCCTCGTGAGGACGACCGGGCAGGGGAGGTGCGAGCTCCACTGCCTCCCTCCCCACAGGCGAAGGCGCAGCTGTGGCAGATGAGCCTGCCCCAGGCGGAGCCACCATGCCCCCCTTCAGCTTCTTCACCGCAAGCGGTGGCCTAATCGGAGGGCGTTAAGCCCTGACAGCAAAAACAACAACAAGACGGAGTTCAAGCACTTACTGGTCAATCGTGGCATGTTGTCGCGGTCTCTTGCCAAGCTTAAAGCCCGTGAGTCTCTTGGCCCGGGGCGAAGCCTCGAGAGGTCCAGAGGTAGAAGAGAGCGCACCGGAAGGGCTAGAAGCGGCTTCAGACAGTACCTGGGCAGTAGTAGCCCCTCGGGAGATCAGCCTTGACCTATGCTTCTTCGAGATCGCATGCAGGTCCTCTCCCTCTCGTCTGGCTACGGCCTCTTTGTCATCCGGTATGGTACAGAGGATGTTGTCCCTGCGCTGGGGGGGAAGTCTCTCCCGTCCCCTCAGCGGTCGCCTCCAAGTTGCGCTCCTCTTCGTATTCGTATTTGTCTTCCTCTCCACCACCATGGGAATAATTATAAGACAATTCCACCGACACCGTCGCCTCCTGGTCCTCGAGAGGCACCTCCGGTACTAGACCGCGCCCGTCAAAGGTTGACATGGCATCCACCACCTGCTGCCAGTCATCGCGAAGGAACAGGGGAGCAGGAGCCCCCTCCAGGCCTTCCACATCCTCTCTGACCAAGAGGCGGAGGGATGCAACCAGATCCCCGTCAGCGAGGGCCATCAAGTTCAGGCGGAGATCGTCGTCCGCACCCCCAAGCCTCCACAGCGGGCGCGAGTGCGCGTGAAGTGGAGCCACCCGCTGCGTCAAGAATTCCCTCAGGAGCGTGGCCCAAGTCAGCTTCGCAGCCTTCATGTTGTCCGGCCTTAGGTCGGCGTTCATCTTCTCCAGCACTGATTTCGCCCGCCGGTCATCAAGATTCACGCGAGACCACGCCTCATCAGCCTGGGGCTGCTCCGTGGGCAACGCCAACCGAGGGTGGGTGCATCCGGAATCCAGCATGACCCACTTGCTCCAGAATCCATCAACCCTATTCCCGGTCTTCGAAATTGTGTTGGCCCTGGAGTACGCAACGAAGCCGGCGTATGCCGAGATATGGCTGCCAGTGATTCGGAGGGAGAAGAAGTGGCGTAGCAAAGCCACGGACGGTGTCCACCCAACATGCGCCTTGCAGTAGTAGGCGAAAATTGACAAAAGGAGGACAGAATTTGCATGTGGAAGGAGGGCCTGCAACCTATAATGGCAAAGGACGGTGTAGAAGAACTCGGAGAAAGGAGGCACCAAGCCGGCAATGACAGTGCTCATGACGAAGGGGTAGAAGGTGCTCCCCTTAGCCTCCGGCTGGGCGGAGCCGGCCCGGAGTCCAGTCTCCCCCATCTCGCTGCCTTGGGCAGCCGTCATTAGGCGTGTAGCGATGAGATTCTTCTCCTTCATGTGTAGGGGATCCAGGGCCGGTGAATACCAAGCCGACAGAGCCTCTGCCACCGCCTTGCGGGGCGCCATCGCTCGCTAGGAGGAGGAGGATGGAGTGGATCTGGAGATTTCGGAAGCAAGAGAGCAAGAGCAAGGAAGGGGGTCTAGAGCAAGGTGAATGAGGGCAATTAAGGTAAGCCTAGCCCATGCCAACCTTTTGTCAGTCGGACAGTTGCCGAGGTAGCATGGGGAAGTGGAGATGCCGACATCCCATCAACCGCCACGCGACGACCAACGCCGCAGGCTATTGGGGCTCGCGGAGCTCCGCACTTGCCCTTTTGGCTTCGCTGCTAAGCCAGGTCCGAGCGCGCCTTGGGCCCAAGGGCTACTGTTGGCGTTTTGGGAATGGGGGTCCCCAGACTTGCCTGCCTGCAGCCTGCAGTGTTGCTCAAGCAGTGGCCTAGTGTGGCTCGTCTTCATCAACAAACACTCAAGACCCTCGCGAGGGGCCAAGCCTCGCGGGGCGGATGACACAAGGATTCCTCAGGGGCGGCCTCACCAGACAGGCTCGCGAGGAGGCGGAGAGATCAAGGCAAGGAGTACCTCACGAGGTGCTCATGATGCAAGCCATGACGATCGAGACCAGGCAGGCGCCAAGCGGGCGCTAGCGGACGCAGTGTCCTTGTTTCCTCTTTGGTGCAAAGGGGGCAAGCGCAGGCGCGGAGGACCGGGGCATCAGGCAAAAGTTTCTATGTCGGTGCAACGAGACCAAGACCAGCAGAGCGGCAGGATGAAGGTCACCGTGGAGGCCAAGACGGCGTCATCGCCAATGCCTTTGGAAGTTGAAGACCACGTTTAGTCAGGATAGCTTGTACTAGTTGTCCCCTTTCGAAATGATCATTGTTGGCTCCCTTCCCTCTCAATATTTGGGATGAGGACCAAGGCCTCTATATATAGGGCTAGCCACCATAGTGGGGGGGGGATCTCTCGCACATCATCTAGAGACATATCGAATCCTTCCCAAGTAGAGCACCGCACCAGCTCAAGAACACCCCTCGCGAGGCTGTTCTTCCCCTATACTGTTCATCATCAGCCCCAGAGGCAATCCACCACACCACAAACTGGAGTAGGGTATTACACCAAAACGGTGGTCCGAACTAGTATAAATCATGTGTCCCTTGTGTTGTTCATCGCGCTAGCCTAGATAAACGGTGAAGTTTTGGGGCGTGGATCGGTAGGGAGTAGATCTTCGTGCGCACCCCAGAGTTCAAACCTTAAGGGTTTTGCCGGAACCCGATATCCGATAGCGCGTGGCCTCGAGCTTGGGGAGGAAGCATTCACCTTGCAAGCAAACTGCTTGAAGATGCGCTGGGAGGATGACGCCTGAGCTCCGCCCAAGATGCAAGCGATAGCACGCGGCTCCTGGAAACCCCCAGCCCCCACGTCCTGGTGGTGATCATCATTCCTTCTTGGCAGTGGTTGCAGAGGAGGAAGGCCTGCGTTTCCCTGCGGGCGGTCCTCGCGAGACCGATCCCTCCAGGCTCCCTCGCGAGGCTGGTCCTGCCAACGATCCTGGCGTGGGCCTCGGTCATCCCATCATCCTCTGCCTCTTCGTCCTCCTCGGTCGTAGCCCGGTCGTTGCGTTCGGGGCGTCTACCGACGCGTCCTTCTCGAACGGCCCTGAGCTCCTGGCATTCTGTCACGCCCAATATGCGATCCTATGCAAAAGGAACTCGATGGTCCCACCAAGGATAGACCCGCATATTGAAACGCTTTTGCAAGGTGGATATCATTACATCAACATTACATAATAGATGGGGATACATACATTAGGCATACAATGCCACACGAATACAACATCACAATACATAAGAGCATCATCCGACTACGGATGAAACACAAACAGAAACTCAAACAACATCCACCCTGCGAGCCCAGGCTGCCGACCTGGAACCTATCCCTGATCGAAGAAGAAGCAGAAGAAGAACTCACCACAAGCAATCATCGCTCTCGCGTCATGATCATCGCACAAACCTGTACCTGCAACTGTTGTTGTAGTAATCTGTGAGCCACGAGGACTCAGCAATCCCATTATCATGGGTATCAAGACTAACAAAGCTTAACAGGAAAGGAAGGGGTAAAGTGGTGAGGTTGCAGCAGCGACTAAGCATATATGGTGGCTAACATACGCAAATAAGAGCGAGAAGAGAGCAAACGGAATGGTCGTGAAGCTAACAATGATCAAGAAGTGATCCTGAACTCCTACTTACGTCAAACATAACCCAGAAACCGTGTTCACTTCCTGGACTCCGCCGAGAAGAGACCATCACGGCTACACACGCGGTTGATGCGTTTTAATTCGGATCTGGTGTCAAGTTATCTACAACCGGACATTAACAAATTCCCATCTCCCTATAACCGCAGGCACGGCTTTCGAAAGATTATACCCTGATATACCTTCTCCCAGGAAGACCCGATCAGACTCGGAATCCTGGTTTACAGGACATTTCGACAATGGTAAAACAAGACCAGCAAAGCCGCCTGATGCGCCGACAATCTCGATAGGAGCTGCACATATCTCGTTCTCAGGGCAACACCGGATGAGACATCCTACGAGTAAAACCAGACCTCGAGTTTTCTCGAGGGGGCCCCGCAGTCTACTCGGTTCGGACCAACACTTGGACAAGCACTGGCCCGGGGGGGCTAAAATAAAGATGACCCTCAAGTTGGCCAACCCAAGGGAAAGGTATAGGTGGTGGTGAGGCAAATGGTAAAACCAAGGTTGGGCCTTGCTGGAGGAGTTTTATTCAAAGTGAACTGTCAAGGGGGTCCCATAAATCACCCGACCGCGTAAGGAACACAAAATCCGGGAACATAACACCGGTATGACGGAAACTAGGGCGGCAAGAGTGGAACAAAACACCAGGCAAAAGGCCGAGTCTTCCACCCTTTACCAAGTATATAGATGCATTAATAATATAAGAGATATTGTGATATCCCAACCAAAATCCTGTCCACCATGGAGCAATCTTCAACTTCACCTGCAACTAACAATGCTATAAGAGGGGCTGAGCAAAACCGGTAACATAGCCAAACAAGGGTTTGCATAGGAAAGGTGTCAAAGGTTAGAGGTTCATGGCAATATGGGAGGCTTGATAAACCGGTGATAGGTAGCGCAGCAAAGGGATAGAACGATGCAACTAGGATAGCAATGATAGTAGTGAGATCCAGGGTAGCGGTCATCTTGCCTGAAATCCTGCAAGGAAGAAGAACGAGTCCATGAAGAAGACGAACAGTTGAGGCAAACAATTTGACATATTACACGCATGATTCAGGCATCTAGATGAGCTCAAAGGAAAATGATGCAATGGAATGAAATGATGTACTCGTTGAGGCAAACAATTTGACATATTACACGCACGAAATGGAGCTACGGATGCAGAGATATGGCATGATGAACATGGCATGATAATGACAGAAATATTCGGGACGGGCATTTTCACAGGGGGGAAAGTCAACCTTCGCAAGGAAAACGAGGTTCGTCGGAGTTGCTCGCCGGAGACGGGGCCGGAGGTGTCCGGGGAGGCACAGGGAGGACTTGCCGGAGCGCGGGGGGGCTGGATCAGGTCGCTCCTCGATCGGATCTGGCCGGAGTCGGCGAAGACGGCGAAGGGCACGAGGGGCGGCGGCGGAGCTCAGGCTGGACCGGCCGAGGAGGCGGCGGGCGGCGGAGGCCGGGCGCGGGACGGTGCTGGGGTCGGGGAGGCGCGGAGATGGCGGCGGGGTC
>NC_041391.1:535349750-535356558 GCF_002162155.2 Triticum dicoccoides | reverse complement strand
CCGCGCGGGCCCAGCTCGTGCCCCGCGAGCCGGCGGCGGTGGGAGGCGGCGAACGCCACGTGGCGCGCTGCGGTTGGGCGAGGGCAAGGGCGGACATGTCCGGCCGGGGACGGACATGTCCGGCGCGGCGCGGAGGGGAAAACTAGGGTTTCGTGGGGGATTAGACTGCGAATTTTGGGGGAGGGGCATATTTATAGGTAGAGGGAGCTAGGAGAGTCCAATTGAGGAGCGGTTTTCGCCCACACGATCGTGATCGAACGACCGAGAGCATGGAGGGGACTTAGATGGGTTTTGGGACAGTTTGGAAGGGTGTTGGGATGCAAAGAGAGAGGGGGCTTCGGGCTACGCGGTTAACCGTTGGAGTATCAAACTACCTCCAAATGGCACAAAACTTGACAGGCGGTCTACCGGTACTATACCAAGGCCGCTTGGCAAGACTCGGTCCATTCCGAGAACGTTTAACACCCTCTCACAACGAGAGACAAAAAGGGGAACGCCGGGTGACATAGGAGTGCCGGATTGCAAAACGGACAACGGGGAAAAATGCTCAGATGCATGAGACGAACACGTATGCAAAATGAGATGCACATGATGACATGATAAAATGCAACACGCAAGAAAATGACATGGCAACGACGGTGAATAACTGGCAGACACCTGGCGCATCGAATCCGGGGCGTTACACATTCGTTGATGTTGTGGGTGTAGAGGTTGTGGTAGGCGTAGAATCGGTTGCCCTTGGACTCCGGCTGGTCCTTGCCGCCCTTCGTGTCCGGCTCCACTGCGAGCATGGCTGCTCCTTTGCGCTTCACATCCTTGGACTTGGCTTGCTTCTCTTCTGGGTCAGCAGCTAGAAGCTCGAGGAGGGAGAGGCGTCCTTCCTCTGCCCTTGTGCACTTGGTCGCTAGGTTGAATAGCTCCAGATATGTGCACAGATCCTCGTGGATGGCGAGCTCCTCCTTCATCTTGATGTCGCGGACGCCATCAGAAAACGCTGAGATGATGGCCTCGTCCGTCACCTTGGGGATCTTGAGGCAGGCGTTGTTGAAGCGCTGGATGTATTTCCGCAGGGTCTCCCCTGGCTATTGCTTGATACAGCGCAGGTCACCCACAGCCAAGGGGTGGTCGCGAGTGCCCTGGAAGTTGGCGATGAAGCGGCTACGCATCTCGTCCTAGGAGGAGATCGAGCCGGGAGGCAGGTTCAGGAGCCAGGTGCGGGCACCATCCTTGAGCGCTATGGGAAACTAGTTCTCCATGACCTTTTCGTCTCCGTTGGCCGCCTCGATGCCCATCTTGTAGAGCTGCAGGAACTCGGCGGGGTCGGCAGTGCCGTCATAGCGAGGAGGCAGGTCCGGCTTGAACTTGCCAGGCCAGGCGATGCTATGCAGCTCGGTGGTGAAGGCAAGGCAAGCTGCTTTTGTCACCTGAGCCCTTTGCTGATACGGAGCTTGGTCCGGGTGGTCCGCGCGCGCTGCCACCGGGGGCAGCGCGGGGTCTTGACGCGCTGGTGTGGGGATGCGATCTTGACGTGCTAGGGCAAGGAGCACGCGAGCGCCATCTTGAGGCCGAGGGATTTCTTGGTAGCTTCTTTCTTGCCGCGCAGGTGCTAGACGCGGCGGGTCTCGCCCAGGAGCGATGCGCCTTGGAGCCAGGGCGCCTTCTTGGGGAGGAGATGGCGGAGGCGCTCCTTGACACGCGTGGCCCATGCATGACGGAGGGCGAGGCAGCAAGAGGGACGGTGCAGGAGAGCCCCCCGCGGTGCTGACGAGCTCGGTGATGCGAGCGAGCCACTCCTCATAGAGGTCGTCAACGGGGCGGTAGTGCAGGAGCTCACGTCCCAGGAGCAACGCGGCCTGTGCGTCCGTGGGGGGCATGACGAGCGTGAGAAGACGAACCAACTGGGTTCAGTGATGGAGTGGCAGTGCGGCCTTCCCGCCGCACTGAGGGGTGTAGCGAAGATGCTTGCTGCTCGTTCCCCGTAGGGCCGATGGCAGCGTTGGCAGCAGGCAACGGCGAACGACGAGGATGCCCACCAATGGGAGCCGTTTGGGTGGCGCGGGTGCCGAGAGCAGCCCGGGGCTCGGTGCAAGCTCGGCGAGCGTTTGCCGTGGATGCGACAAAGTGACGGGATGCAGATCAGCGGAAAAAGATTTCGGCGCACCCCTACCTGGTGTGCCAAATGTCAGATATCGGTTTCCGGCAAAACCCTTAAGGTTCGAACTCTGGGGTGCGCACGAAGATCTTCTCCCTACCGATTCACGCCCCAAAACCTCACCTCGATTCTAAGCTAGCACGAAGAACAACACAAGAGACACAAGATTTATACAGGTTTGGGCCACCATCGTGGTGTAATACCCTACTCCTGTGTGTGGTGGTGGATTGCCTCTTGGGCTGATGATGAACTGTACAGAGGAAGATCAGCCTCACGAGAGGTTTTCTTGTGGTGGTGAAGTGTTCTGCTTGGGAAGGGTTTCTTTCTGATCTGTCAGGATCCCCTTGCCTTGATGGTGGCTAGCCCTATTTATAGAGGCCCTGGTCCTCTTCCCAAATATTGAGCGGGAAAGGAAGCCCACAACGGCCATTTGGAAAGGGGACATCTAGTACAAGCTATCCTGACTAAAGGTGGTCTTCGACTGCCAAAGGCACTGGTGATGACGCCGTCTTGGGCTCCACAGTGACCTCCATCCTGCCACTCTGTTGGTCTTGGTCTCGTTGCACCGATATGGAACCTTTGCCTGATGTCTCGGTACTCTGCACCTGTGCTTGCCTCCTTTGCACCAAAGGGGGAACAAGGACACTGCGCAAGCTGGCGCCCGCCTGGTCTCGATCGTCATGGCTTGCGTCACGAGCACCTCGCGAGGTACCCCTTGCCTTGATCTCTCCGCCTCCTTGCGAGCCTGCCTGGTGAGGCCGCCCCTGAGGAGGCCTTGTGTCATCCGCCCCGCGAGGCTTGGCCCCTCGCGAGGGTCTTGAACTTGGGTTGATGAATACGGGCCGCACTAGGCCGCTGCTTGAGCCATGCTATGGGCCGCAAGCAGGCAAGTCTGGGGAACCCCGTTCCTAGAACGCCGACAGGACGTGCAGCAGTTCAATTGGTGTCAGATTGCCAAAAGCATATTGTACTGTAGTATCATCATTGTTGTACCTTCCGAAGAGCCAAGTGCAAGGTTCACACGAGTACGAACTGTTGAACCTCCCGAAGAGGCAAAGAGCCAAGCAGAAGGTTTTATAGGAGTTGTCATCCTAGTAGGAGTGTACTACAACTATAGCGAACGATGCTACTATATGATGCAGCCACGTCACCTATATCCAAAGTTATGCCACCTTTTTTTCTCAAAGAGAGTGTTGGAGCCCGTGCAACAACCACACAAGTTGCACATACACATAACACATTTACTAGTAATAAATTCTAAAGGACAAATGCGAGTATGCCACACAAGTTCATCTCCAATTCATGTGATAAATTTGTGCACGACTAGTATACATATATTCACAGCGCTACCGTCCAGAATTTACCGTACTCCACTTACACGTTATAGATGGGCTACATGTCCTCCTCTAGGTTCCAGTCCTAGGTGTTCCTCATGGATGGCACGATCCATAGCGGCGGGCAACGGGAATCATTGTTGCAGCTTTCTAGTCTGGTTCCACATGATGGAGACTCATCCAAGCTGAAGCAGCATAAATCAGGGATAGTGTGTCCAAGCATGTCGTTCATCCGGCGGTGTGCACTGATGGCACAACCATTCTTCATGAATGGCAGGCCTTCTATGTCATGCACGGAAGGTGGCATCCGCTTCACAATGGGGTAGTTGTCCCCAATGAAAAGCGAGTACTCTCCAAGAGTGTTCCTCGGCACCCATGTAGCATCACGGGGGTCAAACTCGGCGTCGTTCATCTGGTACATGCGGCATCTCAGATCTGGACACATGGTGACGTACATAGTCAAGGTCCATGCATAATAATGTTGTGCTCAAATATGGCGGTCAGTAATACTGTGTAGCAAATAGTACGACTTCGGTATAGAGGAAGTAAAATAACCAGCTTATTATATATAGCCACTCTTGGCTACATGGATGAGATAGTAAGACATGGAAAAACAAAAATGGTGGCAGCTAGTGGGTTCAAGTCTTCAATGGCCTAGCTAGCTATACGCGTCCTCCAAGGTAAAAAGTTCTCATGCTAGTACTAGTAAGTAGTACAACAATGAAAGAGAAGGCGAGAGGCTTAAAAAATGAAATACCTGGGTAGATGGTGACAGTCCGATCGTGGTAGATTGTGTGACCATGTTGCACATCAGTGGTACCATGGGTAATGAGTGCTAAGATAGTTGATCCCAATATGCCAAAGTCAGCTACAAGGTTCCAGGTTAGGCCGAATCACGGATGCAAATGCACATCCAGGATCAGCGATCTTACTTTGATCGGGGGATGACTGGTCCCTGCAAAATAATGGAGTAGTGTTAGGGATGCAAATGATGGTTTGTGCATTCCATTTGTAATCTCTCGTACCGTAGGATGGCAACCAGATGAAACAAGTCCCCTGGCTTGTCACCGCGAAGATGCGGCCTAGATGGCGCACGACATCTTCAAACGTGTAGGGGTAGAAATCTGCCGCTGCCAACATGCGCCAGCCTCTGCCGTTACTGCCTCTTGCATTGATGGCAATCCTTATGTCGAACACCGCGATGAGATAGTAATCGCCGTAGCCGCGTCGCTTTGTCGGCGGGTCCACAGTTGCTATCTTTTTCAATCTCATGTGGGCATCATCATACATATTCAAGCCCAGCCAGTCCAGAAGGCTGATCCCATGTAGCGACCAGACCTCAAACAGTCTAGTCTCTGTGCATCAGTGTCATCCCTTGATCGGTAATGCTGACATGCATAGTACTCGAGGATTTATAACAGAGTTGCAATCACACACTTATTACATCGAATGTCTCAAAAGAGAACTTATTACAATAATATGGCTTAAGGCCATCTAAAAATGATAACAACGGATGGCTTGGAAGATAAAGTGAGTCGATCAACTCGAACGGCATAGTTGAGTGAACGACAACGACCTATGGCTCCTCACTCATCGTCTGAGAAGTCTGCAGCATGATATGTTGCAACCCGGAACAGGCCAGCACATGGAATATGTTGGCAATGTAACACATAGAGTAATGAAAAAAATGCTATCACTACATGCATATAAGGCTGGTGGAAAGCTCTATGGTTACAGTTTTGCATAAAGCTTATTTTTCCCTACAACAAAGGAATAGTTTATTTAACTATCATGGTGGTTGTTAAACATTGAGAAGGTTCCTCCAACTCAATCCCAATTAAACATCATCATTAACCCAATAAAATTAATTTTGAGTGATGAGATCAACATGATAATCCAAAGAACCAGATACTCAAGATGTCCATAACCAGGGACACGACTAACCATGATTAGTTTGTACACCCTGCAGAGGTTTGTGCACTTTTCCCCACAAGACTCGATCTCCTCCATTGGATTTCTTGCACTACATGGTGTTTGAGAAACGGATGACCGAGACACAGTCTTTCAGAAACATTAACTCTTTACTCTGGGTGGAAAGTTACACCTACTTTGCCCTACATCTGCTAGCCCACCACTGAAAGAGATCATGCAACCTACTCAACTATGCTAGAGCCCATAATAGCTTGTGGCTGCACACGGAAGTTTCTAGCATGAATAATCTTATGATCCCTTTGAGCCTGGGTGGCGAACCGTAGGATGATCACACGGGTACACCGGGATATACTAGGACAACACTGGATTCTCCAGGTGCCCGGACAACCAGTGGGTACTCCAAGGTGCCTCTAACAATCCACCCAGATGTGTATTTAAGTAGCCACCTTAAGTTAACCATTAATTAACAAAACTCACATCTGTCATGGATACACTCAACCAATCCACGTCTACAAGCATAGCATAGCAATTCTGAGCATAACGTAGAAGTAACTCCCAAAGGTTTGATAATAAAAGGACAATAGGTTCTACCTCATCATCTACTTCCCAAAACCCACATGTTAAATAGATCCTAACCATGCAATGTTTGAGGGTTTGATCTAATGCATAAAAACTGGGTAATAAAGAGGTATGATCAAAGTGTTACTTGCCTTGTTGATGATCTGCAAAACCTAGGGACTCGTAGTAGCACGCTTCGCACTTCAAGTGTTCTATCGTAAGCAAACAAAGCATACAATAAGCACTCAACTAGAAGCACGGACTCAAATAAGAAGAACTAACCAGAAAGTTCAACTGAAGAACTCCGGTTTGCAAAAAGAATCAAATCAAACGAAACAACGAAACTCAAACTACGAAAGAAACAAGATCCGTTTACTAATCTGGACTAAAATCAAATTTTACAGTAGCAAAATCTTGTTCAAGTAGGTTAAACAGAAAGAGGGCTTCGAGATGAAGATCTAGGAGCTTGAATCACCCGATTCTGATAAACGAGCGAAAAGATAAAGTAAAACGAAGATCAGGGCAAAAATCACGATCGAAAATAATCACGGAAAAACCCTGGAAAAAGAAAAACTGACGAACAGGCTAATGAATGAACGTTCATTGTCTGTGCTAAATGGACGAACAACATTCGTTAAAACGAACGTACGGACGAATGTCCGCTAATTAACTAAACCAAAAAAATGAACCAATCTAACAGAAAAACCGGATCTAGGGTTTTCTAAAAAAATGATTGGTTTGAAAAAAAACAAATGACGACGGTGGCGGCTACCTCATCGGCGGCGGGGTCATTGGCGGTGGCGGCACTCATGCGGTGGGGCTCCTACGGCGG
>NC_041391.1:535281440-535349155 GCF_002162155.2 Triticum dicoccoides | reverse complement strand
GGCGGTGGCTGGCGGGTGGCAGCGGCGGCGTGGGGCTAGGGTTTGGGCGGCAGCTGGATCGAGGCGGGGCTGGGCTGGCTCGGGGCCTCGGGCCAGCCGGGTGGGAGTCCTCGGAGGACACGGCTCGGTAGGTCGGTTACTTTTTTTTAAATAATTCCAACGCGCAGAAAAACAAATAAAAAAAAATACTAAACGGACTCCGAAAATCCTGAAATAAATTTTCACCATCCTCTAAAAATATAGCGGACAAAGTAAACATTTATTTGGGCCTCTAATGCAATTTTGGAAAACGGATTTTTTCCTAATTCAAATAAAATAGCAATAAATCTCCGAATAAAATTCTTATTTGATTTTAATATTTTTCATCCAATATTTCTTTATTTTGGAGAAGTCATTTTATCCCCTCTCTTTTATTTTTCATATAGGAGATATTCGGAGAGAAAATAATTAAAACCAAATGATCCTCTTTCCAAAATTTGAGAAATCTCAAATATGAAAATAAGAAATCCCCAACTCTATCTGTGGGTCCTTGAGTTGCTTGGAATTTCTAGGATCTACCAAAATGCATGAAAATATGATATGCAATGATGATATAATGTATAACATTCCAAATTGAAAATTTGGGATGTTACATCCCAATGGTGGAGAAGGGGTCTACGGGAACGGCCGCATTGATGTGCATGTTGTGCAAAATGATGGTGGTATCCGGGTGGGGGTATGCAAGCCAATCTTCGTTAGCACCGACCCAGACCTATATATAAGACGGTGGGCAGTAGAGAAATTACGGGATGGAAATGGAATAACTAAGTACTACATGATCAAACTCCATTACTGACCTGCTCATCGGACAAAATCCAACTACCTCTCAATGTCGGCAACTCTAGCGGAGTCAACGTGCAACCATGGCCAGGGAGCGGTGGACTGTTTGAAGGATTGTCCCATAGAAGAACCTTCTCCTCGAGTGCGCATGGAAGACCAACAAGCATGGCCTTTTCCCAAGCCTGTTTAAGCAACGTCTTGAAAAAGTTGGTGCAGGAAGCACCGAGTCTTGCAGCAGTGAGGACGTCGGAGCGGTGGCTGATTTCTCCCAAAGGATCATCGTCCAAGGTCTCCCAGTCCCGACGAGGAGGAGAACCGCCTGGCAAATCTATGGACGCAGCCACGAACTGCCTTCTCTTCAGGAAGAGGGGAACTGGCGAGGAGGAGATAAGAGCGTCGTAACCGCAGGGCCTCATCCCTTTCAACTATAGATCGTTCCTTAGTGAAGCGGTGAGGCTATTAGTTACTACTATTACTAGCATTATGGGACGTTATGGGATTGCATTATACTGTAAATAATAGCACTAGTAAGAAATTTTTGGCACTAGGTAGTAATTTTTGGCGTGGATTAAGAAATTTTGGGTATGTTTTTGCTATTTTTTTGTACGCGCCAACTAGTGTCAAAAAATGTCTTACATTATGTGACAGAGGAGTGTGTACTCGTACTGTAGCAGTACTAGTACTACTTTCTCAAGTAGTAGTGCGATGTACTATACTTCCAGTATAGTGCACCAGTTTTAAACTCTTGAATCTCAGGGCCAAGGAGCTACAGTTGGAAGTGAGGGTACTACTGTTCTCTAGATCCATCGTTTTACTATCAGTGCAGGGAAAGTACACCTGCGTAGTGGCCTAGTGGGTACTCTCGATGCTCCATTCAGCCGCTCCTCTCATGTAGCTGGCCTACTCAGTCACTCCTCTCATGCACACACTAGCAGCATGTTTATAAGCGACGGTTACTGCAAGGGCAAAACATTTGAGTTATTTGATATAGCGAGGCTAGGCTTTTTGCTTCCATTTGTGGAGGTGTAATGGATCTCGTCGAACTTTGTTAGTAGTTCCTTCTTTATGAATGAGATGAGGCGAAGCTTTTGCCTCTGTTTCAAAAAAAATACGTCAAGAGGAATTTCTTTTATAGTAGAGCCGATAATGGAGTGAAGTCCATGCATGCAATGCCACAAGCTAGAAAGTAGTAGTAGAGCACTTTACATACATAGCCATATTGCACAATTCCCAATGCCCCGCCAGGCTTTTCTGGCTCCTCGGGCTTAATTAGGAGGCACTAGTTTAAATATGCTACTAGCTGATGAGGAAGCTGCAAGCAAGGTGCAGCTAGGGCGAGCACGCAAGCCATGAGATGTTGGGAAGGAAAACCCGTTCACGTGGCTAGGCTATCCAGTGCACCCACATTGTGGTGTCGCACGTCCGTTTGACTTCAAAACTCAAACTACCCGTGTAAAATATTGGCTCGCGGCGAAGTTACTATTTTAAAAAAAGGACGCTATGCGTTCGGCCGGGATCGAACCCACAAAACGAGGTATATACTCCCGCGACCACTAGTAGTACTCGTTGGAGTAAAACGCAACCTAGAATCGCCTTTTGTCGCTAGTAGTACATTGTTCCTTACAAGAAACCACTAATAATGCAAGAAACCACTAATAATGCCAAGAAACTACTACCACTTGCATACATGGTAGACTTAAGATAAGACTACCATATCAACCATTATACATGCCCTTACCAACCAGCCCTACCAAGAAATGACTACTCTACAAAGTGTCGTTATAGGCACGTTTCAACCCATGGCCCTGTTTGAATACATAGGTTAGAGTTAGTTTGGGTTAGTTTGGACTCAACTAACCCAAAAATATCCAAACAGGGAGGGTTAGTTTGGGTTAGATGCATCTAACCCACCCAAAAAAACTAACCCATCCAGGAGGTGCTTATTTGGGTTAGTTCTTCTCGAGACCATTAAAAAACACATTTTTCTCTCGCTCTCCCGGTAGCAGCCTCGCCCTATCCTCCTGTTCCAACCCTGTCATCTCCCCGTGGCCCATCCACCCGCCGTTAAGCAGTCACAGCTCCTTGCGTGGCCCATCCCTGTTGTCCTCGGCTAGCGCGGTTCCTTGCGCAGGGATGGCGGATTCGGCCGGCGGGCTGCGCGAGAGGCCAACGCAGCTCCTTGTCAGGCACATCCCCATCTGCCTCAGATAGCGCAGCTCTCGACCAACTGATTGAGAAAGAGCATTTGTTGTCAATCTAACCCTGCCATACAAACACCACTTTGGTTAGAGTTAGTTCAGGGTTAGAATCTAACTCTAACCTCTGACTTAGAGTATCCAAATAGGGCCCATGTCGCCCATTAAGTCAGCGCCTTCTATTCGGCCGGGCGTTATGACTTGTGGGTCCTACACGTCAGTATGCACAAAAATCCCCGAGTGACCTCCTACCTCCAGCCCGCCCACCTAGTCATCCTCGGCCATGGGACGCAAGATGTGGGTCCTACCGCCGCCGGCAGAAGGCGAGGTCAAAACCGTCGGTGGTGCATAGCCCATCTTGCGGCAGCCCAGATGCCAGCTCCGTCCGGTGCTCGCAGCCGCTAGCTAGCCAAGATAGCTCCGTCCAGCTACTTGTCTGCAAGGTTTGCTAGCTAGATTGGCATGGCGGCGCGGCGTCTTGCTCACGCGCGCTGCGCTAAGGCCAGCCATCTGGCTCGAGCGAAGGCCAGCGCGGTGGCTTGCTTGCTCGTGAGTCACGCTCGGGCCAGCCTGCCAACCCGTGTGGAGGCTAGCACGGCGTCTAGCCCGTCCGGCGGAGCGGCAGCCAACTCGCTCATCACCAGCGCCACCGACGAACATTCATCAGTATTATTTGAAGGAATGTTCAGGAAAAATAATTATTTGAGTGGGAATAACATGATAGAAGGTCAGATGTGGGTCCCTCGTGTCAATAGTCAAACAAAATGTGTTGGTTTAAGCTACCTCGTCAGCACGGACGTGTGGGTCAACCCTGTCATAAATGGGTTTAAATGAACCTAATCGGTACTAGGTAGTAGTTTTTGGCATGGATTAAGAAAATTTGGGTATGTTTTTGCTATTTTTTGTACAATTGATTCTTCCTAGGGCTGGTTGAAAGTGGTAGATTTTTGTTAAATACTCTACATATTGTAAGTAGGAGTGAAAGTTAAGCTTTGGAAGCCAATAAGCAAGGCTAGTTACATAGTGCATATGTGTACATGATTGAAAGAAATATCAACCATGAGTGACTAATATCTTGATCGAAAACTCGACACTATGGAATACTAGGAAAAAAATTGCATGGTTCGAAATACTAGCAATGTTCATGTGTGTTGTAGCGAATCATAATTAGAATAATAGTTATTCAAAAACTTGATACAAAACAGTCTTATTTTGATATACATATATCGCTAGAGATATATTATGTTTCAGTTAGAATATATTCCTTGGGCTCTTTTGGTGAGGTCAGGGAGGGATGTGGTTGGTTTTAAGATACTAATTATGGGTTTTTCTGCAAATTGGTAGACAAGTGGGATGTTGGTGAGCAAAGGCAACAACTTACCTCACAGTCGTTAGATGTAGATCTAACGGTCAGAAATGACGGATGGCAGACACACCATCATCACCAACTTAGTCTTTTGTTGGAGTACTAGCAAGATCCGTGCATTGACGGAACATCAAGATGCATTTTTTTATAAAACACTTGTTGTGATTGACCCATGCGGGAGTAATCCCATGTGTAAAAACTAATGATATCGCGAGAAATAGGAGATAAGGTGAAGAGGAGTGGGGCTTGGTAGTGATTGGTGGTCGGACTGAGCGGAGGCATGGGGATTGACGACGCCCGCAGCAGCCACCAGGCCAGTTTGTTCCAGAGGCTTCCTTTCTTAATTGCTCAACAATGAGGTTGTTGGAGATAAGGATGACCGAGGGAAGGCCTTGTCTGCAAATGTGGAGAGGGGTGCGAGTATCTTTTAGTTTAATTTCCATCTATCAGATATAGATCGACGGTCTATATTGCAAGATGGCACGCGTACCATCATCACCAACTCGGTTTTTTATAAGATAATAAATATATGTATGGAGATACAAACGTATTATCGATACTTGTTTCCGTAAGCATCTACATTCTATTCAACGCCTCAGCATGTGGGGCCTTAGCACAATGACTTCTCAACTGTGTAAAACAAAGGTTTTCTCGTTGCCGATAAAGAGGGGGTGATGGCGGTGCGCTTTTTGGCATGCTCTAGTCCCAGTAGTCATACTAGGTGGTCTAAGCACGTGTAGATTTATTCTTCTTCATGTCTCGTATTCGCCGTACTGCCACGATTGTTGATGAATATACGATAAGTTATTCACGGGGAAACCCTTGTTGAGTGTGTCTGCTAGAGAAAGAGACAGTGCGCGTGTGTGATATGTCTAGAGACAGAGGCAATGATAACAGATTCTTTGTGTCTATGCGTGTGTAGGATAGAGAGAGACATGTACATGGGTCTTTGTGTTGTGTACCGTGGAGACACATATACATAACTAGAGAGTGAGTGTGTGAGATACACATGCGGACATGGGGAGAGATGAGGATCCAGATAAATGGGTGTTTGTGTGTGTCTGTGTGTGTTTGTCCGCATGTTTGTGTGTGAGAGGGAGTGTGTGTATGTGGAGTAGGGAGACCACTAATGATGTAAACCTAGTATAAGGGAAGGGGGAATGGTGTGACATGCGTAGAAGCGGGATAGCATGGGTGTGGACGGGGGGAGCAGACTATTTGGAAGAGACATCGAGTGTGTGTGGGAGAGGGGTGTGAGAGCGAGTGAGAGAGAGAGAGAGAGCTAGCGACGGAAGGAGAGGGAGAGAGAGAGAGAGAGAGAGAGAGAGCTAGCGACGGAAGGAGAGGGAGAGAGAGAGAGAGAGAGAGAGAGAGAGAGGAAGAGAGGGGGCGAGAGAGGGGTTGTTTGTGTCCATAAATGGCGTATAGATAGGGAGACAATGTTGATGTTGTTCGAAATTGGCCTCTGTACAGAGAAGCAAGAGAACCGAGTCATCGTGTGAGTGATAGGGACTACATCAGGGATCTGGAATAGATGGTGTAGAGAACAATGTGCGAGATCGAGAACGATGATACATTAGGGAGCTATGGAAAGAGTCACGACATATGTGTATACAGGGAAGGAGCTGGGGCGGGTCCGTATGTGGGAGAGATAGAAAGAGGAGAGTGGTGCACAAGGAGACAAAGTGTGCTTGTTTGCAGAGGGAGTGGTGTGTGAGGTGAGTGTGCGAGAACCACATAACTAGGGATATAGACGTTTGGGGGCGACGTTTTGTGTGTATGGGAAAGATACACTCTACATAGTGCATGTGCTTAGGAAAGAGAGATGCCGGGAGACCTAAAGAGTGGGGGAAGAGATGTGTGCATGCCCGAGAGACAAAGTGATAGAGACCTATATTGGGGTCCGGACTTTAGAAGAGAGAGGGGTGTTGATGTGCTCGTGTGTTGGTGTTTGGGGGAGAGAACGACTTCTCTGTGTATGTGTGGAGGGGGCGAGGAGGGGGTTTGGCTTCAGAAAATAAGTGAGGTGTCTATATTTGAGGGACTTTAGTGTAATTGAGATATACATGTTCAATAGTGTGTGCACTCATGGTTGATCAATTTGTTTCAAATTTTGGACTATGAGATGACGAGACTTTTGAACATGTGTGATGTACCTTAATGTACTAGAATTACAAACCTAAGATTGGAATTTTGGAATTCGACTCCATCATTTGCTTTTGTAATTCATTTAAATGGAGGTACATTTTTTAAGACAGGATTTCGTGATTTCAAATTCATAAATCAAACCTAGAGATATACACATACAGGCATGTTCAACTTTATAATCATCCACTTTATTCATAGACATACACATTTTTGCTTTTGTCATCATATTTGAATTGGACCGTATGATGGTATTTGCTTGTACTAGCTCAATGATCCATATTTGAATTGAATGGACAATCTAAGTTTCCAGTTGGAGACATTGATTTTCAAAACTTGCACTTTTTTTGCGTGTAAAACAAACAAATTCTCGGCCATGATATCATAGTCAGTCGTACAAGATCAGAATATAATTTCGGGCGCCAAAAGCTTTCAAACTTCCCACTCACATCGAAATATCCCGCACCCGAAAGTTTAGCCCTGCGATATTCCTGTTTTACCCCTGCCACATGAACGGAAAAGGGATGCTTTTGTAACTCCATTGTTTTCCCCTCTTTGCCCCCAATATTCTTCCCTAGAGCCCCTCCCGTTCCCCTCCCCCCCCAACCATGGCAAGCCGCCGAATCTAGTCCTCTGTCGTAGCAGTGGACCTCACACCCCGCCGGATCTACCTTCCGCAACTTAGAACCCCCAACTGCCAACTCACCACTTCACTAGAGCCGGTTCAGCGACTGGCTTGTCCACTGCTCTAGATCTCCTTGACCGCCATCATGGTCCACTGCACCGGATCTGCTTAACCGACGCCCTCGTCCGCCACAGTGTAGGCCCTTCACTGACTCCCTCGTCCGCCCCTTCGCTGGCCCTTCATACAAGCCCTCGTCCTCTGCAACAGATTCGCCTCACTGAAAGCACTGTACAACGCGCCCGCCGAAGCCTTCGTCCACTACATCGTACCCGCTCCACGGACGCCATATTCAACTCCATCGGCCCTGCTTTACCGACGCCACAGCCTCATCAGGTTATTTCGATGTGTACTCCTTAGTTTTTCTCTTTATCATGCAACTGTTCACTTACCACAAATGATCTTTCTTGTTTGTCGACAAGCGCCGCAATAGTAGCACCTGAGCCGCTTCAACAACGGCGACAGTCGGCCCAAACTCAACCGCAACATGAGCACCATCGACGATCCTTAGCTATAAAGTATGACAACGATACCCATACGCTGCCGAGAATCAGGTACTATTATCCAATGGCCGGCGCCTACGTTCACTTTCTTAGCATAAGCATCGCACCTTTGAATTTCTTCAGTGCATCATTCGATTTTTCATGAGATGCGTTATTCTGCTTGCACCTTTAGGGCCATACTTCTGGCAGTGAACATGTTACATGTGCTAAATTACATACCAGTGCACATAGTGTTAATATGCTTTAGTTTTGTCCTAAGTATTACTGTACTTCCTAGATATCACTGCTTACTATTTTACTTCTTGCATGCTATATTTATGATAATGGTGTTGTTCTGATGCCACCTGTTGGTTCCATCAGACTTCTTAGTTTTCTCTATGCTTAATTACACATCAGCAAACTAGCATGTGGTTCTGCTGCTTTTTGTTCATTTTACCCTACATTTTCTAATGCTAGCTATTACATCACTGCTCCGAGCCTCTGTTCATTACTTGTTTGTGTGTTCTTGATCTTCCCAAGTTGCATGACTAATTTGATGCTTCTATTAATTATGGAGCTACCAACCCCATCAAGAAAAATATTTGTTCTTTTGGGGCTGGCACCTCGAACAAGCATAAAAATAAAGGGAAGCAGATATATTGTCGTGTATACACACACCTTCTTTAATTAGTTTAGATGAACCATTGATGATCAATTCGTACCAGTGCATGCGATTAAAATTAATTTTACATAAATAGAGGGTGCAAAATAAACTACAACAACTAGATTTGCAACCACGGGATGCTGACGATATCTTCAAAGAACATTGCAACAGCAGCGAGGCTTCACGGCAACATATGGTAAGCCAGTGTGTTTTAGTACATGTTAAATGTAATGTGAGTGGGCTGCTTTCTTGGCTTGTGCACTCAACCTGCAATCCTACAGAATTACAAATAGTTCAGTTGTCTGCTTTCCTATACTTCTTGATTCGAATGCTTGTTTGTTACTTGTTATGCTATACCTGAGTTGGCCAATATGTTAGCAGTGCCTGATGTACTATCATAAAGAAATGCATGCCTAGTTCATTTGAGTCCTTAACCTTTCCTCTGAACTTCATCACAAGACTGTCTTTGTAGTTTATATGAGGCCACACTGTTAAGTGCTTTCTCAGATTATTTCAACTTCTTAGATGCCTTGGCAACTTAAATATAGTGACGGTACACTCCCTTTCAACTAGGGATGTCAATTGGGTCTCGTTTAATCCCGATTAAAGTCCACTAGTGGTATGGTAGTTCAAAAGAGTTTTTGTTTTTTGAGGAAAATGAACTAGGAGCTAGCAAAAACTAACTAGATGGGACTGGCGGACGTCGTTTATTTGCCACTTACATCCTTAGTTTCATCTTACCATTTTAATTTCTTTTCGACTGATGCTGCTTCGAACCATTTAAATAAGCTTGCCATGCTCGGCAATAATCCGTATGTCGTTTACCATGTAAGCTTTCTGCTTGGATCATGCGGAAACCTTTCGGGATGTCGTTCACACTAGGACACAATGTACAACCCCAGGATCTATTTGTGGAAGCAGTGCGCCAACCATGTTACCAGATGGTAGCAGTTCATACGCAACACCACCGGAGAGCAGTATGAGCACAGATATTATAGTTCTGGAGGCTCTACTAGAGGCAGAAAGAGATGGTGTGGCTGCCATGAATGAGGTAATCTTTATCTTGAGGCTGGAAATTATGGAATTAGAGACACGCATTATGCAAGCAACCCAAGAATTGGAGGAAGTAAGAATGTTGCATTTCAAAACGGAGAAGGTCCTGTTGTTTCTGCTATCTGAATCCCAGGGTGATACGTCTCCAACGTATCTATAATTTATTAAGCATTCATGCTATTTTATTATCTGTTTTGAATGATTATGGGCTTTATTATACACTTTTATATTACTTTTGGGACTAACCTATTAACCGGAGGCCCAACCCATATTGTTTTTTTATTGCCTGTTTCAGTATTTCGAAGAAAAGGAATATCAAACGGAGTCCAAACGGAACGAAACCTTCAGCAGCGTGATTTTTTGGAAGAATATCATCCAGGAGACTTGGAGTTCACGTTAGAAGAGCCTCGAGGAGGCCACGAGATAGGAGGCCCCCCCCCTACTGGGCGCGCCCCCCTGTCTCGTGGGCCCCTCGAGCACCTCCCGGCCGACTTCTTTCTCCTATATAAGCCTACGTACCCTAAAAACATCGAATATCAAGATAGATCGGGAGTCCCGCCGCCGCAAGCCTCTGTAGCCACCAAAAACCTCTCGGGAGTCTGTTCCGGCACCCTACCGGAGGGGGATCCCATCACCGGTGGCCATATTCGTCATCCCGACGCTATCCATGACGAGGAGGGAGTAGTTCACCCTCGGGGCTGATGGTATGTATCAGCAGCTATGCGTTTGATCTTTCTCTCTCGTGTTCTGTCTCGTGTTCCCTCTATGGCACGATCTTGATGTATCCCGAGCTTTGCTATTATAGTTGGATCTTATGATGTTTCTCCCCCTCTACTCTCTTGTGATGAATTGAGTTTCCCTCTTGAAGTTATCTTATTGTATTGAGTCTTTATGATGAGAACACTTGATGTATGTCTTGCCGTGTTTATCTATGGTGACAATGGGATATCACGTGTCACTTGATGTATGTTTTGGTGACCAACTTGCGGGTTCCGCCCATGAACCTATGCATAGGGGTTGGCACGCGTTCTTGACTCTCCGGTAGAGACTTTGGGGCACTCTTTGAAGTACTTTGTGTTGGTTGGATGAATCTGAGATTGTGTGATGCAAATTGTATAATCATGCCCACGGATACTTGAGGTGACAATGGAGTATCTAGGTGACATTAGGGTTTTGGTTGATATGTGCCTTAAGGTATTATTCTAGTACGAACTCTTTAATAGATCGATCCGAAAGAATAACTTTGAGGTGGTTTCGTACCCTACCATAATCTCTTCGTTTGTTCTCCGCTATTAGTGGCTTTGGAGTGACTCTTTGTTGCATGTTGAGGGCTTGTCATATGATCTATCTATGTTATTATTGTTGAGAGAACTTGCACTAGTGAAAGTATGAACCCAAGGCCTTGTTTCCTATCATTGCGATACCATTTACGCTCACTTTTACCACTTGTTACCTTGCTGTTTTTATAATTTCAGATTACAAATGCCTTTATCTACCATCCATATTGCACTTGTATCACCATCTCTTCGCCGAACTAGTGCACCTATACAATTTACCATTGTATTGGGTGTGTTGTGGACACAAGAGACTCTTTGTTATTTGGTTGCAAGGTTGTTTGAGAGAGACCATCTTCATCCTACGCCTCCTATGGATTGATAAACCTTAGGTCATCCACTTGAGGGAAATTTGCAACTGTCCTACAAACCTGTGCACTTGCAGGCCCAACAACGTCTACAAGAAGAAGGTTGTGTAGTAGACATCAAGCTCTTTTCTGGCGCCGTTGCCGGGGAGGTGAGTGCTTGAAGGTATATCTTTAGATCTTGCAATCAAATCTTTTTGTTTCTTGTTTTATCACTAGTATAGTTTATAAAAGAAAACTACAAAAAAATGGATTTGAGTTTGTCTCATACGCTTCGTCTTTTTAATATCTTTCATGAGTATGATGGAAAGGAAAATTGAGCTAAAGTGCTAGAAGAAGAATGCATTAAAAGATTGGTACTAAATCTTTGAATGATGAGCATGATTGCAATGTTCTTAGTATGAACTCTTTGAATATCCATAGTACTAATGATGATTGCACTAGTTATGATGAAATTGTCTCTTATAAGAATGTTGATTTTTGTGAAGTCGAATGGGTTTGCATGGACACACCAAATAGAGAAAATAGATATTGCAAGAGGCATAATTGTTTTGAAACTAAAGGTTTGCAAGAAAGCCTTGATGATTGTGCTGAAAGATTCAATATTTTTCGTGCCCCTTGTGAACTTTGCAATGAATGTGGTCATTTAAATCTCCAATTCAAATTGTTTCATGCTCGAATCATGTCCAAAAATTGTGATGAATTGATTTCCCTTGCGCATCATAATGAACTTAGTTTGCTTTTGGGGTATAAAGAAATGAAACGTATAACTGAAGGTATTCCAAAATTTAATCTTGATAGATTTCTTAATTTTGATCTAGAGAAGATTTATATGTTTTGTGTGGAGAATTGCATTGAAAATCCTTATATTGCCAAGTACCTAAATAAAAGGGAGCAAATAGAAGAGGAAGAGAATACTAATGAAAGGGAAGAGACTTACCAATCTCCTCCTATTATTTCTCATGATGAATCAGGTAACGAGGAGGAGCTTTCTATTCAACCAATCTCATCAATAAGGAGCTCAAAGAGGAAGGTTGAACCCACACATAATGTGAAGAAGAAATAGAAAAGAAGGAGCAACAAAGGTAGAAAGGTATTCCTCCCAAATGATGTTGCTCCTACTACTCATTGTGATGATGATAATTGCTTTACTATTGGTGCTATCCATATTTTTAACGATGAGAGTGATTATGTTTATGATATGAAAGGGCCCAAGCTTGGGGAAGCTATGTTTGATGAGGATGAAATATTTGAGAATATATTTTCTGAAATTAATGTTTGTCCCAATCTTGGGGATGCTATGTTTAATGAAGATGATATTTTTAGCATCCCAAGTTTTGATATGCAAAGTTGTTATGATGATAGCATGCCTCTTACCTATGATGATTATATTGATGAAAGTAGGTTTGGAAGAGTGTCAACTTTTGGAAGTAGTGATCCCACTATTTTGGAGGATGTTGAATATTATTGTGATGAATACGAAAGTGTATTTGTAAGAGTGTCAACTTTATTTAGTGATGATTCCACTATCTTGGGAGAGGTTTCAATCGATTATGATGAGAACAAAGTTGCTAGTTATGATGATTATTGTGATGAAACTTATGCTATAAAAAGTAGTGATGATTATATTTATAAAACTTGTCATGAATATGATTACCCTTTTTCTGAACATTACTCTTTTAATGTGGAAATAATTTATAGTGTTCAAGGCTCTTATGATACTCTCACTATTCCGAATAGGAAGAATTTTGCTTATGTGGAGAGTAGAAAATTTTCTATGCTTGTAGATCATGAAAATAATTCTTTAGGTGCTGATTATATTGTTGAATTCATTCATTATGCTACTGAAAATTATTATGAGGGGGGAACTTATGCTTGTAGGAATTGCAATAATATCAAGTTTCCTCTCTATGTGCTTAAAATTTTGAAGCTATGCTTGTTTTACCTTCCTTTGCTAGTTGATTATTGTTCCCATAAGTTGTTTTCTCAAAAAATCCCTAGGCATAGGAAGTGGGTTAGGCTTAAATGTGCTAGTCATATTCTTCATGATGCTCTCTTTATGTTTCAATTCTTATCTTTTATGTGAGCATCATTGCCATCATCATGCCTAGCTAAAAAGGCATTAAAGAAAAGTGCTTGTTGGGAGACAACCCAATATTTACCCTTACTATTTTTTTGTGTCCACATGATTGTGCTACTGTAGTAATCACGTTTTATAGATTTTGTTTCAATAAAGTGCCAAGTAGAACCTTTGGGAAGACTTGGGTGAAGTTTATGCGATCTTGCTGTAAAAAACAGAAACTTTTGCGCTCACGAGATTAGCTACCATGTTTTACTGGAGAGTGATTTTAGGTTGATTCTTTTTGAAGATGATTAATAGACAAATTCCTCAGGTCCAACAATTTATTTCAGATTTTTTTGTGTTCCAGAGGTATACGTTTGATAAAGATTACTGCAGACTGTTCTGTTTTTGACAGATTCTGTTTTCATTGTGTTGTTTGCTTATTTTGATGCATCTATGGCTGGTATTAAGTGGTATGAACCATAGAGAAGTTGGAATACAGTAGCTTTTACACAAATATGAATTTAGAATGAGTTCATTACAGTACCTAAGTGGTGGTTTTATTTTCTTATACTAACGGAGCTTACGAGTTTTGTTTTGAGTTTTGTGTGGTTGAAGTTTTCAAGTTTTGGGTAAAGATTTGATGGACTATGGAATAAGGAGTGGCAAGAGCCTAAGCTTGGAGATGCCCAAGGCACCCCAATATAATATTCAAGGACAACCAAGAGCCTAAGCTTGGGGATGCCCCGGAAGGCATCCCCTCTTTCGTCTTCGTTCATCGGTAACCTTACTTGGAGCTATTTTTTTATTCACCACATGATATGTGTTTTTCTTGGAGCGTCATTTTATTTTGTTAGTGTTTGCTTTTTGTTATTTAGATTAATGATTTGCATCTTCAGGTTCAATAAAAATGTCAAGGATAGCCTTTGCCATGCTTATTTTGCTTGTATACATGTTGCTGTTTGAAAACAGAAAGTTTACCGCTGTTGCAAAAATTCCCTAGAAAAGTCAGAGAATGGTATAATGTTGAATATTTTTGCATATTAATCTCTGATAAATTTATTTCAGTGTAGTATTTTTCTTATGATTTTTGGAGTTAGGGAAGTATTGATACTCTTGCATTCTTTACAGACTATACTATTTTGGGAGATTGCTGTTATGTTTGCATTGTTTGCATATGTTTGCTTGTTTAATGATTCTTTTTGATGATAGGAGTATTAAATTTGCAGAGACATTTAGTGTGCAATCTTGAATAATAATTTTAGTGATTTGTTACAGTAGAAAATGATAAGGTTTTGCATTGGTTTATACTAACCTATCTCACGAGTTCTTGTTGAGTTTGGCGTGGATGAAGCTTTTGATAAAAAGAGAAACCATGATATGAAAGGAATTAAGGAGACATAAAAGCTCAAGCTTGGGGATGCCCAATCCACCCCAAGATAATATTTCAAGAAGTCTCAAGCATCTAAGCATCCAACCTTTCTTCTTCAACAAATATCGGTTAGTATCGGTTGAGCCTAAGTTTTTGCTTCTTCACATGAGTTGTGCTATCCTTGCAATGTCATTTTATTTTGTTTTGCTTGCTGTTTGAATACAATTCCAAGATCTGAAATTCTTAAGTGAGAGAGTCTCTTCATATAGTTACATAATTATTTAGCTACACATTGGTCTTCACTTATATCTTTTTGGAGTAGTTTTTCATTTACTCGTGTGCTTCACTTATATCCTATGAGTAAATGGTTGAATGAGTTGAATGTCATAAATCTGAAATTATATATGTTTCGTTTGCTTATCCCATGGGGAGTAATGACTTCACATCTAAGAAGTAGAGGTTGTAAATTTATTGACGGTTAGCAAGCATTGTATTAGTCATTTGAACAGTTCATGGAAGAATATTGAAGGAAGAAAGATTTCACATATAAATATATTATCATAGACATCTTTTATAATTGTGAGCACTCATTAAGTATGACATGCTAAAGAGTTGATGTTGGACAAGGAAGACAACGTAATGGGTTATGTTTTCTCACATCTCAGTTAAAGTATATTTTCATGGATCATTCAAACATGTTGAGCTTGCCTTTCCCCTCATGCTAGCCACAAATTCCTAGCACCAAGTAACGATACTACTTGTGCTTCCAAATATCCTTAAACCCAGTTTTGCCATGAGAGTCCACCATATCTACATATGGATTGAGTAAGATCCTTCAAGTAAGTTGTCACTGGTGCAAGCAATAAAAATTGCTCTCTAAATATGCACGACTTATTAGTGCGGAGAAAATAAGCTTTGTACGAACTTGTTATGGAAGAAATAAAAGCGACAGACTGCATAATAAAGGTCCATATACAAGGGGCAATATAAAGTGACGTTCTTTCGCATTAAGATTTTGTGTATCCAACCCTAAAAGAGCATGACAACCTCTGCTTCCCTCTGCGAAGGGCCTATCTTTTACTTTATGTCTTTTACTTTATGCAAGAGTCAAGGTGATCTTCACCTTTCCCTTTTTCATTTTATCCTTTGGCAAGCACTTTGTGTTAGGGTGATCCTGATATATATATCCAATTGGATGTATGTTAGCATGAACTATTATTGTTGACATCACCCAAAGGTGACTACATTTGGAGGCAACATTATAAGCCCCTATCTTTCTCTATGTCTGATTAAAACTTCATAACCACAAGTATTGCGTGAGTGTTAGCAATTGTAGAAGACTATATGATAGTTGAGTATGTGGAGTTATCTATTCCTGAAAATAAGATGAATTGCAATTGTTTGATGACTAAGAATGAAGTTTGCTAGTTTTCAAGAAAGTTTATGGTCTATGCTTTAACATGTGAATTGCTTGTTACTTGATCATGAAAAGTTTTATGAGATGAACTACTGTTATGACACATAACGATGCTAGTAAAGGTGATTGAAATTATCATTGATCAAACTTGTGCACCTCTAGCATTCACACTTCATAAATTCTTTCTTTATCTTTTACCTACTCGAGGACGAGTAGGAATTAAGCTTGGGGATGCTGATACGTCTCCAACGTATCTATAATTTATGAAGCATTCAAGCTATTTTATTATATGTTTTGAATGATTATGGGCTTCATTATAAACTTTTATATTAATCTTGGGACTAACCTATTAACCGGAGGCCCAGCCCATATTGATGTTTTATTGCATGTTTCAGTATTTCTAAGAAAAGGAATATCAAACGGAGTCCAAACGGAACGAAACCTTCGGCATCGTGATTTTTTTGGAAGAATATCATCCAGGAGACTTGGAGTTCACGTCGGAAGAGCCTCGAGGAGGCCACGAGATAGGAGGGCGCCCCCCCCTATTGGGCGCGCCCCCTGTCTTGTGGGACCCTCGAGCACCTCCCGACCGACTTCTTTCGCCTATATAAGCCTACGTACCCTAAAAACATTGAATATCAAGATAGATCGGGAGTTCCGCCGCCACAAGCCTCTGCAGCCACCAAAAACCTCTCGGGAGTCCGTTCCGGCACCCTGCCGGAGGGGGGTCCCATCACCGATGGACATCTTCATCATCCCGGCGCTATCCATGACGAGGAGGGAGTAGTTCACCCTCGGGGTTGAGGGTATGTACCAGTAGCTATGTGTTTGATCTCTCTCTCTCTCTCTCTCTCTCTCTCTCTCTCTCTCTTGTGTTCTCTCTCGTGTTCCCTCTATGGCACGATCTTGATGTATCCCGAGCTTTTCTATTATAGTTGGATCTTATGATGTTTCTCCCCCTCTACTCTCTTGTGATGAATTGAGTTTCCCTCTTGAAGTTATCTTATTGGATTGAGTCTTTATGATGAGAACAGTTGATGTATGTCTTGCCGTGTTTATCTGTGGTGACAATGGGATATCACGTGCCACTTGATGTATGTTTTGGTGACCAACTTGCGGGTTCCGCCCATGAACCTATGCATAGGGGTTGGCACGCATTCTTGACTCTCCGATACAGACTTTGGGGCACTCTTTGAAGTACTTTGTGTTGGTTGGATGAATCTGAGATTGTGTGATGCATATCGTATAATCATGCCCACGGATACTTGAGGTGACAATGGAGTATCTAGGTGACATTAGGGTTTTGGTTGATTTGTGTCTTAATGTGTTATTCTAGTACGAACTCTTTAATAGATCGATCTGAAAGAATAACTTTGATGTGGTTTCGTACCCTACCATAATCTCTTCGTTTGTTCTCGGCTATTAGTGGCTTTGGAGTGACTCTTTGTTGCCTGTTGAGGGCTTGTCATATGATCTATCTATGTTATTATTGTTGAGAGAACTTGCACTAGTGAAAGTATGAACCCTAGGCCTTGTTTCCTATCATTGCAATACTATTTACGCTCACTTTTACCTCTTGTTACCTTGCTGTTTTCATAATTTCAGATTACAAATACCTTTATCTACCATCCATATTGCACTTGTATCAGCATCTCTTCGCCGAACTAGTGCACCTATACAATTTACCATTGTATTGGGTGTGTTGGGGACACAAGATACTCTTTGTTATTTGGTTGCAGGGTTGTTTGAGAGAGACCATCTTCATCCTACGCCTCCTACGGATTGATAAACCTTAGGTCATCCACTTGAGGGAAATTTGCTACTGTCCTACAAACATGTGCACTTGCAGGCCCAACAACGTCTACAAGAAGAAGGTTGTGTAGTAGACATCACAGGGTAATCTTGGTTCTTCTTTAGATACCAGTTGAAATTGTCATTAGATTATTCTACCTGCATGTTTTGTCATGTCTGTGAATGGATTACGTTCTAAGACCCCCTATGTTGTCCATGTGTTGTAATGATCCGAAATTTTTTAGGCGAGGTAATCTTCAGTACTTGTATTATTGACATAAGGTTAACTATTTTTCGTGTGAGCATATTATATTGGATGAAATAACTGTTTGACTCAAAGTGTATCCAACCTACTAAATTCGAAGATCACGACATTTCTAAATCATAATCATATATAAAGGTGGATTAAATCTTTGTTGTGGTTTTGAAGAAATAAATAACAAAACATAGAATTATCTATGGATATTCGTAATCGAATACAAATTGGATTTGAATTTAGTTTGCCAGGGCCCAGGGCAAACGTGAATGCTAATTCTCCCAAGTTTTGAATGAAGTGGCTAAACACCCACTATAATTTGTGGGCTGCCCAAAGCAAGTGTTTGCGAGATGGAAATTACTGTCTACCCCTGACACTTGACATCCTTATCGACCGGATTTACAGAGCTGTTGATAGGCGTAGACTAGTAACTTCAATCAGACGTGACACAACGGCCTCTGAGCCCATTTAGACACGATGGGCGCCAAACATGGGCGGCAAAACAAATTTGATTCAAGCTCGTCCGAAAGACATGTGTCTCTCCCTCCATTTCCCCATTCATACACGATGGGCGGAAAACAAACTCTCATCGTCCAAAATTGATGTAGGCTAATATTTTAAATAGGGGCATATATGTAACTTTGCTCAAACGTGAACAACCGCCCTGCCTGTCAGCCCCGTTCATACACCATGGGCGCCAACCATGGGCGGCAAAACACCCTCTCCTCGCCCGAAATAGTTACCGGCAAATATTTGGGAGATGCGAGATTACCATCCTATCCCCAATAGACGTGATGTCCAGAATTTTAAATGGGGTATAAGTTCGTAACTTTCCCACATTTCAGAGAAGCACGTCCGAAAGTTTGAGATCCGCCCTCCCCTCCATTTCCCCATTCAGACACCTCAGCGCCACGACAACCTCCCCACTGCGGCAAGCCTCCTCCGTTCGCCACCCCATCCACCACCTTGCCGGAGCCGCTACCACTACCCCGTCGTCTACTGCAAGAGATGGACATCTCTCATCCATGGTGCTGGACCAGGATCCTTTCATCGCGTCCTCTCGCTTCATCGGCACCGTTGTCCACCTTGCCGTTGCCGCTCCTATCACCGCCTCGTCCACTGCAATAGGATTTATCCCCGACCCGGCCGTCTACCGTCTGAAGTCTTCTTCCCCGCCACCGACAGCCATCGCACCCGCAACACCCTCAACATATCAGAAGAGGCCTACACGGCGTCGTAAGAGAGGTGGTACTCTTCCATATGTGCTTAAGTTATTGATCTCCCCCGGAAAATACATCGTAATTTGTTTACTGTACTTTTCTTGTCCGTACCAAATCGTAGTGGCTAGTTGAAAGCAAACATTGGTTGCAAAGTAGCTTTGTCCGGTTTGCACCTTCAGATCCGCCATGGCACGTGCACTATACTCTTAAAGCTTATGGTTTCCCCCCTTTATATTCACTACCATCAAGGTAGGTGCTTCGTGTCTTGCTAGCACTGCTCCTCAAGACCTCAACCCAAAGCTTACATGTTGAAATATGAATCTGATATGATGATCATATCACTAAAATAGAGAACGTTTAAATGGTCTCCTAATGTTCCTATATTCGTTTCAAAAAGCATATGCTCCACCCACTACTAGTTCCACATTCCTTATTTTACTCTTGATGCATAGTGTCGTGGAATTGTCAAGGCAGATGTCCTAGTGTGAGGACTTAGTCGTGAGGCCAATGCATATATGTGGTAGCTTGAGAGGGGTTGATCGGGACGAGAGACGCAACACACAAGACAAGGATTTAGACAGCTTCGGGCCCCGGGAAACATCATCCGGTAATAGCCCGACATGTTGTTTGTGGCTAGATCTCATTATGCTCATCAGGGAGATGCATCATAAGCCGACTCCCATTTAGTTGTGTCTAGCCTTAGAAATTATTTCTTGTTTATCCCTCTTGGGGTGCCCTGCCCCACCTTATACAAGTTGAAGGGGAGGTTTACATGTGGAGTCCTATTAGGATTAGGACTAGTCTATTACAAGTGGAGTCCTAGTCTTGCTTCCGTTGTAAGGGAATATTCCTTACGCTTTCCTCTTAAGATGGCCCACCATAACATGAGCCGGCCTTCTGGGCCTTGGGCCTAGTCTTCTAACTGACCCGCCGTTCGGGCCATTAGTGAGTCGCGAGGCTCGTGAATCGTCAAACCAATGAGCCACTAGACTCGTGAATCGCCAATCGGCGGGTCACCAATGAAACGCCAAGTCTAGCCGGTCATCCTTCCGGCCAGGTCATACCGCGGGGTATATCCCGACATTAGCCCCCAGTTTAATTTGGATTTATCCATGTTAAACTGATCCTATAAAATAAACACAAGAACAAACTTGATAGGTTGTGCTCCAGGTTAAATAGTTTCCTGAACCGGCACCTGATCATGCTTAAGTCCTTGTCATTTCCTCCTGGATGCGTGCTCAATATCTTATAGCAAATCTCCTTTAATAGATATGTTCAAACTTTGCCAATGCAAAAAACCTAGGCACTTCTTCTGAACAATCCGGGTCAACAGGCCAGCTTCATAACTAATTTGCTGACATTGCCTCTTGTAGAGAAATATCATAATAAATAATCCATTTGAGTCGGCCTTCAATGTTCCGACTTGACAAAAATATTGGTCTTGAAATATTCAACTGATATTCAGCTGGATTAAAGATGTAGATCTTGTCGATCTATGATTGCCAAATTTGCCGGGTTATAAATAAATATTGCCGGTTCATGTAATTGTTGTTGATAGCGGGTCATGATTGTTGCAGACACCGGGTCAATCTGGTCTGCTCAAAACTGAGAATTTGAAGATTTTTCTCCCTTATATGCATATCACCTGTAGCCCCCAAGTGTCGGGTTGTCATGCTTGCAGCAACCTGGGACTTGTAATTGCCTTATGCTCATAAACACTTCAACCACCGTAGCCCCCAAGGGTCGCGTCATTATGCAATAATGAGCAGGGACTTTTGTATGTAATTCATTGACAATAACATCATATGATGTGATCTCCACCATATTGGTCCCACGTCCATAAGGTTAAGATCTTTGTACTCTACCAACTGAGTAGTGGATCTTTCAATATAATAGACTCAGGCTTGTGTACCTTGAATTTTTGACAGGAGCAATTGGTAACCCCCAAGGGCCGGCTCATTACAATGGGATGAGTCGGGTCTTCAATAAGTTGATAAAAAATGACTTTGCATTAGCCCCCATGTGTCATGGTGCATGTTGGTAGTGACATGGGACTTGCATAATTGATATAATCTCAATTTTAATAACGTAGCCCCCAAGTGCCGGGTCGTAACCTTCAGCGACTCGGGACTATTTCTTCCATTGTAAAAATAAATCTTGTCCAATAATAACCATTGCGCTGAAGCAACTTTGAAGACCTTCATCATAATATTGGCTATTGATAACCATAAAAATCCAGCCATGTTGGCTATTAAAGATTTGAATAATATAACCCGGTTTGAAAACCGATTCTTGTGATAGTGAATCATACTGTCGGCTTATAATACCAGTGCAGTAAGGGTGATAACCCAATCTTTAGAAGCCAAAACTTCCAAATAATATGATGGCGACTTATCATCCAAAGTCAAGCCGGCTTAATCGAAACCACATATATGCTTCAGATATGTGCAAAAAGTCTCAAGACAAACCCAAAAGACTGTTTTCAAAAAACTTAAGTCAAACAGAGAGAAAAAATGGCGAGGCTCTGATTCGAATACGATCAGTAAGACGGACCAAACAGGGTTAAGCTATGATTCGAATACGATTAGGAAGCCCCCTAGTGGGTTTGGCATTGCACCAATGAGGAGGGTACCGAAAGCTATGTTCGCTTTGGTTCGAATAGCACCTATGTTTGAACAGGAAGCCCCCAAATGACCTTGAGACTTTTTTAACGACTCTGATTCGAATACGATCAGCGCTAAACCCAAAAAGGGGTTCAGCTATGATTCGAATACGATCAAGAAGCCCCCTAGTGGGTTTGGCATTGCGCCGATCAAGAGGGTACCGACAGCTATGTTCTCTTTGGTTCGAATACAACCTATGTTCGAACAGGAAGCCCGAAATGACATTGAGACTTTTTTAACGACTCTGATTCGAATATGATCAGTGTCGGACCCAAAAAGGGGTTAATCTATGATTTGAATACGATCAGCCCCCAATGGTCATTTGAAGCAAGGTACCTATGTTTGAGTTGTGCTTTGCAACAGACTCTCTTTGGTCCCTTTAACTTTTTTGAGAACTCGAACTTGTGAGTAATGAATTCTTCTTGAACCGGGCGTTGAGCCAGATATTAAAAGCTTCAGAGCTTTGTGGGCCAGATTTTAAACCGACATTCTTCATTTTGAGCAAGAAATTTTATGACGGCCTTTAAATTGTCATCAATATAGCAGTAGCCTCCGGGACCGGGTTTTCTTCCCTCCACTGATCCGGAGTTCTTGAATCCGTCTTTTAACCGGCAATCATTTACTGAGTCATGTGATCGTAGCCCCCGAGTCTTAAGACGACTCGAAGAGTTGTCTTGATATTCTCCGTATTTAACCATAGCAAAAGGTGTATATGATTGGCGTTGATAGCGCGATGTGAATCCACAAAATGTTGAGGTTACTGCAGTGGGTTATAAATGATCCCATATGAGCCATGTTAGCAACTCAGCCAATGGCTCCTTCCAACCGGTAGTTTGAAGTTAACCAAACTGTAGCGGCGGCGACTTGTGCGACTGCCCATTGAGCCATCCAGTGCAGACGGCGGCTGATAATACATGAGAATTTGCCTCCAATTTGTTGGAAGAAAAAACCGGGCTACCCAAGCAGTGAGTTGCTCATACTCAATAAACAGCTCATGCAGACAGGTGTGGCCCGGTATGTTGGTATAGACTAGGCCGCGTGAGACAGATGGTAAAGACGACAGTAGCATCTGAGGCGGTACAGACAGATGAGTCGGTCGTGGCATTGTAAGCCTGGCGCGGACAGGCGAGTCAACCACGTCATGTTGATGTAGTGAACAATTGTCCTGCATCAAAAAATCGCAAACCAGAGTAATTGTTCTTTGACAAAAAACAATGTATGCTAATAAACTTAAACGGATAGATATCACCTGATTGTCTGGATGACGGATGATCCGTTCAACGCAACAAAGGCGGCTCAGGGAGACCGACGACTCAATATAGCCCGGGTGGCTCTACATGGCAGAGGCAGCTCAACGTGGCCCTGGCGGCTCAACACAGCAACGAAACGGAGGCATAACCATGGCGGTGGCTCAGAAACTGCAGCGACAGTGCATTTGAGACGGTGGAAGCGGCAACTGGAACTGCTTGAAATGGACGTCAGTCGACCCGGGGGCAGGTGGCGGCTCATCGTGTGGTGGCAGCTCTCCGGCGGCAGAGTAAATCGGTGATGGCGACTTGAAACAAGGCGGCTCGCCGGAGGTCTTGGTTGGTGTTTGTGAACCGGCCATGGCAGCCTGGTTGACAGTAGCGGGCGGGTCAACAGCGGAAACCGGTGAAGGCGTCGGAGGCTCAATGCGCGGTCGTGGAGACGGTAACTAGCATCCCCAGGCGCAGCAATTGTCCTGTATAAACAACATCGCAGACCAAGGCAAAGATAAATTGTTCTTTGACAAAAACAATAGTAGATGATAATAAAACAAACTTAGATGGATATCACCTGATGTATTTGGTCCATAGATGATTCATAGGAAACGTCTGAGGTTCATTAGGCGGGCTGGCGCGACACAGTCTGATGTCGTCATGGCTTCTAGTACTTTGATGTAGACTGGACAAAAGTGGCAGCGCGGCTCACACAGATGCTGATGCGGCCTTAGGTGATGGTGCTTGGGACTCGTGCTGGTGAAACAACATTGCTTTAGCTGTGATTTAACTACAGGGACCACCAGGTTGGAGTCGTGCTGTTGTAGACGCGGAATCAATGGTACCGTGCCAGATCGCACCAGATGAGGACTGTAGTGATGACCGGATCAGATGACATGCAGATGCTAAATCTAGATGCCGTGTTTGATAATTGACTCTTGGTAAATATACTGCAATTTAACTTACCAGACTAGCACTTCACAAATCAGCCAAACTCCTTGGTCCTTAGGTGGGGATCAAAAAAGGCATTAATCATGTTTTTTGGAAGCCATGCGTAGAGCTTTGCTTGGGGACCGCATGAGTTTCCCTTTCTTCAGATAGCATCTAGCAGGAGAGCATATAACAATGCAGTGGCTCAGAGGTAAAAACCAAGTAGGGGCAATGGGAGCAGCAGCTCTGAGGCAAGTTGAAGCAGAGTCAGCCGGCGGCTCGAGGTGTGGCGGCTTAACCGAGTATGACAGAGGCGGCCGGTGGTTCGCCAGCAAGGTGGAGGCGTGATGGTGAGTCTGAGCAGTGCGAGGGCGGGGCCGTGAAGGCAGGGAACATCGGTGGTTTTAGAAATGGCGGCGCGCGGACAACCAAAGCAAAGGCGACAGGTCTTGGTAGGTGGAGATGGGCTCATGGCGGCCCGGCGCGCCGGTGACACAGAGGTGGCCCAGATCGGCAACAACATGGAGTTAGCTTGAGACCGCGGCGGAGACTCGAATTGAGGGCGCAGCAACTCGGGATGGGTCAAGGCGGAGCGGCCCCGATTGTGGCTCGGTGGTGGTCATGAAGTCGACTCGGAGCAGAAGACGGCAACAGTGGCTTAGAGACAAGGGCTGCGCCTAGCGGCTCTTTGGCGGCGCTGGGCTGGCGGATGATACGAGAGAGGTATGGAGGCACTGGCAAGCCATGGCCGAGCCTTCCTCCAAGTCGTGGGGGTTTTGACCAATCCATCTCCAGGTCGTTGTTGGTTTTGATGAGATAGCAGACTGCACCCGGCTTTGAAAGTAGCAGGAGCAGTGAGTTTTCCTTTCTTCGATCTTCACGCGAATATATTTTTTAACCCGGTCCTTGTTAATTTTGGCTTTTGCACGGACAGGCCGGAGGCCATGCTGTAGTAAGAAATCTTGTGTTGAGCTAAATTATCAGCTATTGTTTGGAGTTTTCCCACGCACTGCTTGTTTTCCAGTGGATGAGTAACGAATTTGGAGTATTCCTCCATGCACTTGGAACCTTGATTCAGTGGGGTCAGCTCTGGACCGATGTGACTCCATGCAGGATGGCTACTGCAATGACTATAATGATGCTCCCTTAGTACGCCAATTTTTGTGTCTCTATGCGGTGGCCTGTGTTGGTCTGAGCCTAGCGATAAATCGCCTAAAGGCTTTTGCTAGTGGATTCCCGTGGGAAAACAAGTACCGCCTCAGGTCGAAATTCCCGTGACCGCATGCACCGCGTTCTGTCTCCAAGTTGATCTGATATGACTACTTGTTTATTTGAGGAAAGAACGCCTAGAATCAAATTCCTGTGACTCGGCCACTCTCAGCTATAGCGATCCGGCGGATTGTTGATGGCTGCGTCTGTCATCCAAGTCAACCATCGGTCTCGACGAAACCGATCTGCTGGTCGTATACGGTGGCGCAGAGAGGCGCAACCCTAACTCACTTTGAAGTCAAACCTTGCACTATCTGCTCCAAAGTCTAATTATGATTCTGATCACCCAAAGATGGATTTTGCCAGTGCTTCTTCATCTGATCAATCACGAGCTTCTCGATCCCTGGAAGAAATCCCTCCAAAAACTCAACACCACTGTGCGCGAGCCCCACGGTGGGCGCCAATTGTCGTGGAATTATCACGGCAGATGTCCTACTGTGAGGACTTAGTCGTGAGGCCAACACATCTATGTGGTGGCTTGAGAGGGGTTGATCGGGACGAGAGACGCAACACACAAGAAAAGGATTTAGACAGCTTCAAGCCAAGGGAAACATCATCCCGTAATAGACCTACATGTTGTTTGTGGCTAGATCTCATTATGCTCATCAGGGAGATGCCTCATAAGCCAGTTCCCCTTTAATTGTGTCTAGTCTTAGAGATTATATCTTGCTTGTCCTACTTGGGGTGTGTCGGCGTTCTGGGAACGGGGGTGCCCAGACTTGCCTACCTGCGGCATGCGGTGTGGCTCAAGCAGTGGCCCAGTACGGCCCGTCTACATCTACCCAAGCCCAAGACCCTCGCGAGGGGCGAAGCCTTGCAGGGCGGCCGATGCAAGGCCTCCTCAGGGACGGCCTCACCAGGCAGGCTCACGAGGAGGCGGAGAGATCAAGGCAAGGAGTACCTCGCAAGGTGCTCGTGACGCAATCCATGACAATCGAGACCAGGCGGGCGCCAGCTGGCGCAGTGTCCTCGTTTCCTATTTGGTGCAAAGGGGGCAAGCACAGGCGTGGAGTACCGAGGCATCAAGCAAATGTTGCCATATTAGTGTAACGAGACCAAGACCAGCAGAGCGGCAGGACGAAGGTCACCATGTAGCCCAAGACAGCGTCATCACCAGTGCCTTTAGCAGTCGAAGACCAACTTTAGTCAGGATAGCTTGTACTAGTTGTCCCCTTTCAAAATGGCCGTTTTTGGATCCCTTCCCGCTCAATATTTGGAAGAGGACCAGGGCCCCAATAAATAGATATAGCCACCGCCGAAGAGAGGGACATTGTCGGGGGTTGGGTACGACATACGCCAAAGGATGGCTTATCATGGTGGGAGCGAGTAGAACGTCGCCGGTGCCTGGAAGCGGTATGAGGCGAAGACATGCACGCCAGCGGAACTTACCCAGCTTCAGGGCTCTCCTAGGAGATAACACCCCTACTGCTGCTCTGCGGGGTCTCCGCATGATCACTAAAGCAAAGTGGCTACAACGGTGCTCCTGGAGCTGTTTCGGGAGGCAGGAGAGGGCAAGGCTAGCTCTCCGTGCCCCATGCTATCTGGTCTATCTCTATTTAGGTCCGAACCCTTTGTATGGGTGCCCCGGGGGGTTTATATAGGCCTACCCCCCAGGGGTACAATAGTAATCCGGCTGGGCGCGGGTCCCAGCTGTCTGTCTCTCAGGCCATCGTCCTTCCTGCCGGCTTCTGGGGCCCGCCGACTAGCGGGTCCCGCGGACAGGCTTGATACTGTAGCGGCACTCCTGATGACGCAGGCTCGGTCATCGGGTCGTGGCAACAGTGCCGCCGTCTATCGGGCAATCACTGTCGCCATTCCCCATCTCATCTGGTTAATGGCTAGTGGGGCCCTGGGAAGGAGTCGGCCGACTCCAGGGAGGCCGACTCCCACAGGTCCGTCTTCGGGTCGCCCAGGCCGCCTTCGGCCCACCCACTGACAGGCGGCCCCGCCGCCTTCGGGTCGTACAGGCCGGCGTCGTGGGCACAGTGTACTGCGCACTGTGGCTGAGGTCAGGGCAGGCATGGCAACAGTGCCGCATCTCGCCGGAGATCCTCCAGCCATACGGCTCACTGTAGCCATGCCGGCCCTTCGTAAGCAAGGGGGAACGGCCATGCCGTGACCGTACCCCGCGTCGTACTTCAAGATGAGGGAGGAGTGTTGGGCCGACTCTCCATAGTCGGCTTCTCTGGGGGTCGCCAGCTTGGAGTCGGCTTATCTGGGAGTCGCCGTCTGGGACTCGGCATATTTTGGAGTCGCTCCTGGGTCTCGGCCTGAGGGGCGCGGCCTGCCCCGATGTCTTGAAATGTCCTGGGGCTCGGGTTAGTCTACCCGTGGCCCATTACTCCGACAGTAGTCCCCGAAGCCGGTGAAGCCCTGCGGTTGCTGCATTGTGGGGCTTCAACAGTTTCAATCTTCAAAGTGAAGACTCTGGAACTCGGTTGTTGTCTTCCCTTGGGCCGACTATCGAAAGTCGAAGGTTTAGTGAGTGGCCGCAGCTCGAAAGTCGTGGCGGGAAACCAGGCGGCGTGCCCGATACGCTTCCCCGCTGCCATCAGGGCGGTCCTATCACATGATGCCACGTGGGGAGAACAGTCTGCCTGCCCACGCGCGCGACGGGACGGGCCGTCAGGCGGGGCCCGCCACTACCGTGCCTCGGCATACAAACGGATCCGTTGCGGCCATGGACGGTTGGTTTTCCCATGTCGTTACTGTGTGCAGTAACTTCGTGGGGCGGCGTGGGGCATCGTGTGCAGTTAATCCCATGCCTGCCCCCTCGGCTTCTCAGCCAGTAGGGCTATAAGTAGACGAGGGGAAGCGGAGCGGCACAGATCGCACGCCCTTCTTCCCCGCTCCCCCGCCTCATCTTGCTTTCTCTCCCTCCTGCCTCCACCGTTTGAGCAAGAGCACACCATACCGCGGCGATGAGCTCGTCCTCTGTCGCGGCCCCCGCTGTGCGCTCCGGCGTATGGGACGGCTCAGAGGTAGAAGAAGAACACATCGAGTACCTCCGCCAGACACGCCGTCTCGCCAGCTTGGACCTCGTGCGCGCCCGCGCCGCGCCGGAGGGGGAAATCCGGACGGCGCCGGAAGAGGGCGAGCGGGTCATCTTCCGCTCGCACCTCATGCACGGCCTGGGGCTGCCGGCGAGTGGCTTCTACCGCTCGTTCTTGGAGTTCCACAGTCTTCAGCCGCACCACCTCACTCCGAACACGGTGGTGTTGCTCTCCGCCTTCGCCACTCTGTGTGAAGGTTTCCTCGGTGTTCTCCCCACCATCGAGCTGTGGGGAGAATTCTTCTCTTCTAAGCTCGGCACGCACATCGTCGGCATGCCGGCTCAGTGCGGCGCCTTCATCGCGATGCGGCGCTCGACGGCCGACAACCCCTTTCCTCCCATCACACTGATCAAGTCGGTGAAGATGTGGCAGCGCTCGTACTTCTACGTGAAGAACCTCGCCTCCGACAGCGACTGGGTTAACTTGCCGCCTTACAACGCCGCTCCCTTCACTGGGAGGCTCCCCAGCTAGTCCCACCGAGTCAAGACACTGACTCCCACCGGAGCCGCCGCCGTAGCGCGACTCTGAGTCTTGACGCAGTCGGAGGGACTCGTCGGGGCCGACTTGCTGGCCGCCTTCGTGGCGCGCCGAGTTCTCCCGCTCCAAGGTCGGCCTCACCTGATCTGTCAGATGAGCGGCCTCCGAGACCCAAGTCGGATGAGCACCAAGGAGATGCCCCGCAAGGAGGTGGCAAACATGGTGAATTACATCACGCACTGCGAGTTCGTGGAGGACTGGCAGTTCGGCAAGGAGCCGTAATCGCGCGACAATCCTCCACCAGTGGTAAGTCGCGTCCCCCTATCGTTTTGTCTTATTTCACAGCCGACTCCGGCTCCTGACTCTTGTTGGCCTCTTCTGAACTAGAATCCTCTTATGCAGCCCGCCGCCGGCGCTACGAGATAGCCTCGCGAGTATGTTCCCGACCACGCGGAGAGCAACGTCGACGACCCCGACTTGGGGGCGGCAGCGATGGAACCCGACGCCGATGGCGAGGGAGGAGGAGCAGAAGGCGACTTCAGGCCCTCGACCATCTTCCCCGACTGGCCTGACGACGACGCCGAAGGCGAAGTCGCTCCGCGCTACCAGCTGAGGATCGGCCCGTCGGGCGCCGGCTCCTCCGCCGGCGCGGCCGGCCAAGGCGGCGCGAAGAGGCCTCACGCCGGGCCGAGCGCGCCCGGCGGCAAATTGAAGAAGTTCAAGGGGGCGGCCGCCGCGACCAGACGAGAGGAGGCGGCCGCGAAGGCCAACCGCTTCCGAAGGGAAGTGAGAAAGCCGCCGCTAGTCTCTGCGTGAGTCTTTATGCTTTTTTATTTTCCCTTGTTGAATCTTGTCCGAATCTTTTTGTTATATACTCCCTCCACTCTTCTTCAGGGCCCCTCTTTCCCTTGAGAGAGTCGCCGTCCCCTCCGTCATGGATTCGGCAGAGACGTCCACCAATACTCGGCGGCCCGACCCCGCCGCCGACCTCCGGGAGGCGACGGAGCGGAATGCGCGGGAGAAGCGCGAGGAGGAGGAGGCCGAACGTCTAGAGAAAGCGGAGGCCGACAGGGCGCCCGCCTCCGCCCAGAAGAAGCTGGATGATGCCGAAGCCACCCTTGTGGCGAGACGACATGCCGAGGAGGCCGCGTGTCGCCGATCGGCGATGCTCGTCCCCCCACTATCGTTTGCACCGTCGCCTCCGGAGTTCACGGGGCAGACCGGGGAAGCCGGCATCGAGAACCCCGTCGTGGAGAAGGAGAGCAGCGAGGCCTCCATGTCGGACACTCTCGTGCCGCCTCCGCCGCGTCCACCGCCGTCTGGGAGACCGCACGGCAAACAGCCGGTGGGTCCGTCAGAGCCGCCAGCCATGGACGAGGCCGAGGCACGGCTGCTTCTCCAAGTCGCCTCGCCGGCGCACCGCCGTCTTGAGAGGGCGGGCGACCTCGGTGCCGCGACCTCGGGAGACCGGCGCTGCCAGCTTGGCAGCCCTAGACGCCGAGGCCACAAGCGCCGCGCCCATCGGGTGGGTGCGCGGAGGCGGCACTGGGCGACTAAATCACTTGCTCCTGGAAGTCCAGGCGAAGTTGCGGGCCGTAGGCGACGCCCTTCAAGCCTGCACCAGAGCGCACCTGGCCGCACGAACGGCCGTCCGAGTAAGTTTCTTTTCCTTCTTGATTCTTGTTTTTCTCTGTGGGGGCGCGCCAGCGCACCCACTGGGTGTAGTCCCCGAGTTCCAGGCCGGCTGCTAAGCAAGCGGTTCGGAACTCCCTCTGGCGAGTTCCAAACACTAACTTTGTCTTCAATGACTTATTGCAGGAGTATCACAACCTCCGCGCCACTGCCTTCAATCGCAATGTTGAGGAGTTAAGCAAGCGGGCTGCCAACTTGTCGAAAAGCCGGAGTGAGTTCTTCTTCTTCACAGGGGCGCGCTGGCGCACCCGCGGGCTGTAGTCCCCGAGATTCGGGCCGACTGCTGAGCAATCGGGCCGGATCTTCCCGGTGATCTTTTTTGCTGACGACTCATTTGTTTCCTCTTTCGTTTTTCAGAAGCCAACGCCGTTCTTTAGGAGCAGCTGGGCGAGGCCAATACCGCCTGTCGTGCCAAGGAGGAGGAGTGTGACAAGCTCTCCACGGAGCGCGACCTGCTGGCGGCGCAGCTGGCCGAGCAGAAGGAGCTGCTCAAGAAGGCGCAGGACGAGGCCGAGAAGAAGGAAGCCGCTCTCTTGGCCGAGTTCGAGAGCGAGCGCTCCTCCTGGACTGACAGGGAGGCGATGCTAACCTCCGGCTTCCACGAGATCGAGGATATTTTGGATGGTACATTTCTTTCGTTTCTTCGGGCTTCCGACTATGTGCCAGGCCGACTTCTGATTTTTCGGCTTGCTTCTTTTTTGTTTTGGCAGACTTCTTCCCTGGTCACTCGCAGGCGGTTCCTCTGGCCATCGAGGCTGCTCGTGAGGCACGAAGGGCAAATGATGAGGAGATCGCCGCCAATGCCCCCCGAACCATTGAGGAACAGCTCCTGAGCATTGAAGCCCGTCTTCGTCCGGCCCACCGGCAGATGCACTGGCTTCAGCGTGCCAGCGCTCAGGCGGTTGCCGCTTTGTGGCCGGATATGCCGGCTCTGCGCACCGCCAGTCGGACCGCCGACTGGCTAGAAGTCGCTTCCGGCCGTCTTGAGGCCTGGAAGGGCTCCTCGGCCCGGTTCGGAGCGCGCCGGGCCTTGGAGTTCGTCAAGGCGTGGTATCCAGGGCTGGACCTGGACCGTCTGGCCGCGTTCCGGTCAGAAGCCCAGGCCGAGCTGGAGGCCGTGGAGGGCGCCCTTATCGAGCGTGCGGCGGCCATCGCCGAGTACTCGGACACCAGTGTCTTTGTGCCCGAGCGGGCTGAAGGCGGCGAGGAAGTGCCGGCAGAGTGGTTCGGGATGAACCCGGAGTATGGCGAGGACTCGGCGGAGGTGATCGACTCCAGCACCGAGGAGGAGGACAAGGTGGAGGCCGAAGGCGAGGCGGAGGTGCCAAAAGACGGAGCAGGCGGCCAGCCTCAGCTCGACCGCGCCTCCAGCAACGAGCCGCGTCAAGGGAAGGCGACTGCCGCCGGAGGCGATCAAACCGAGACCGCCCAACCGACTGCCCCGGCGCCTGACACCGCCATCTCCTCCGATCCTCCAGTCCCAGATGCCGCCTCCTAGGCTGCCTTTTTCGCCTCTGTTTGTCTGTCTTAGTAATCTTTTGAAAACTTTGTTAGATTCGAACAATTCCACCCGCGGGGTGTATCTTGAACTTCTATTCGAAGATTCGGCCAAGGGCCTATGTAAATATTAATCTGCTTTCCGTCTTTCCTTGCTTACTGCTCTTTAGGCTTTTCCCTTTGCCGCCTTCCTTTAGTCGCTGCCTTGCCAGTCAGGCAACCGCTCTGCGGACTGTCGCTGGGTCAAGTGCTTGGCTACTTCGGGAAGGCAAGTACTTGGCCGTTTAGAGTTTCTTTAGCGAGTCGGATAGAAAGCGACATGCCAACTACCCAAGAGTCGGCCATCCTTAATAGAGGCTAATAAAGACGGTGAGCCGGCTACTCATGAGTCAGTTTTCCGCTTCAGAAATGCTGGAGGCCGTCTTACGCTATGTTCGTGCTTTAGGTCCTTAGCCATTTTTCGTGTGGGCGCCCATTCTTCCTTACTCCTGCCTGCCTCACAGTCGCTCCGCGAGCTGCGGCTTTGCCAGGAGGCGGATTGGGCACCGCACACTACTTGTCTGACTGCGGGAAGCTTCTCATAGCGCAAGGCGGCGAGTCCCCGGGCCGACTAGTCTGGCCCGGTGCCAAGCGGCTTGCAATGAAAGTAATGTACTCGGAGGCATAATTCTTATCATACAGATAACAAAAAAGGGCAGTCCCCGAGCTCTTCTCGGGGGGCCTGAAGTCTTAGTACTTTAATACAAAGGGGTAGCTTGATACATACTGCATCAACTGTAAAATCTTCGAAGAAGATTTGCGTTCCACGGACGCTCTGTCTCTTTGCCGGAGTCATCCCTCTTGCGCGCTCAGGGCTTCTGAGCGTCGATCAGATAGTAGGCGTCGTTCCCTAGCACCTTGCTGATGATGAAGGGGCCTTCCCAAGGTGCCGACAGCTTGTGCTGGCCTGCTGTTCGCTGGATCAGCTGGAGCACAAGGTCGCCTTCTTGGAAAGATCTTGGCCTGACCTTCCTGTTGTAGTATCGACGCAGGCTCTGCTGGTAGATGCTGGACCGGCTGAGTGCCAACAGCCGGCCTTCTTCCAGCAGATCGACGCCGTCTTGACGTGCTTCTTCTGCTTCTTCCTCGGTGTACATGGTGACTCGCGGGGAGTCGAATTCTATGTCCGTTGGGATGACGGCTTCGGCGCCATAGACGAGGAAGAAGGGTGTGAAGCCGGTTGACTTGTTTGGAGTCGTGCGCAGACTCCAGAGGACGGCTGGCAGCTCCTCAAGCCAACAGCCGGCAGATCGCTCCAACGGCACGACGAGTCGAGGCTTGATGCCGGACAAGATGAGGCCGTTCGCTCGCTCCACCTGGCCGTTTGACTGCGGATGGGCAACAGACGCTAGGTCCAGTCGGATACCCTGCGTCGCGCAGAAACGGGCCAAGGCGCCTTTGGCAAAATTCGTGCCATTGTCGGTGATGATGCTGTGTGGGATGCCGTACCGAGTTGTGATGTCAGCGATGAAGGTCACTGCAGTCGGACCATTCAACTTTTTGATGGGTTTCACCTCCTCCCACTTGGTGAACTTGTCCACTACGACAAGTAGGTGAGTCAAGCCACCCCGTGCCATCTTGAATGGTCCCACCATGTCTAGGCCCCAGACTGCAAAGGGCCAGGCGATGGGGATAGTCTTGAGTGCGGAAGCCGGCTGATGTGGCTTGGAACGGAAAATCTGGCACCCCTTGCACTTTTGGACTAACTCTTTGGCCTCTTCCAGAGCGGTTGGCCAGAAGAAACCGTGCCGGAAGGCTTTGGCGACGAGTGCCCTGGAGGCCGCGTGGTAACCGCACTCGCCTTCATGTATGTCTCTGAGGATTGCTTGGCCTTGTTCTGGCTCGACGCAGCGTTGGAAGACGCCGGTAACGCTGCGCCTGACCAGCTCTCTGTTGACTATGGTGTAGGCTGCTGCTCGGTGTTGCACTTGCCGAGCCAAGATTTCATCAATTGGCAGCTCTCTGTTTACTAAGAATCTAAGGATGGGCTGGGCCCATGAAGGTGCTGCTATTTCTTCAACTGCCACTAGTGCGACTTGGATAAGGGCGTCCGGGCTGGGAGGCGGCGGGTTGGAGTCCGCAGCCGCTTGCTGATTTGACAAAGTCCTGGGGCCGACTGGAGCAGTCCCCGGGCCGAGCTCTGGGGTCTTCGATCTTGCTACTGCAGTCCCCGGGCCGGGTTCTAAGGTCCCTGGGCCGGCTTCGACTGTATGTTTCTTGGAGTCGGATCCGTCATCCTCAGGCGGAGACGGCACATAGATTGAATCTGATTCGGGTGACGGCTTGATAGAAGGCTTGAGGAGGCGCCGGAGGGCGACACCAGATGGTATTGCCTGGCGGGTGGAGGCGATCCGTGCCAAGGCGTCTGCTTGGTCGTTGTCGTTCCTTGGCACGTGGAGGAACTCGCACCCCTCGAAGTATCCGCTGAGTTGCTGGACGAGGAAACGATAGCTCGCCATATTCGCATCCTTGGTTTCCTAATCGCCAGATGATTGTTGGACCACCAAGTCAGAGTCTCCATAGCACAGGATCTGGCGAATGCCGAGTTCTTTGGCAAGCCGGAGCCCGTGGATGAGCGCCTCATACTCGGCCACGTTGTTGGAGGCGGCGAAGTGGATCTGCAGCGCATATCTGAGCTTGTCGCCCTTGGGGGAAGTGAGGACGACGCCGGCTCCCAAGCCGGTGCGCATCTTGGAGCCGTCAAAGTGCATCCGCCAATGGGTGGAGTCGGGCGCTGGCGGCAGATACTGGGTCTCGGCCCAGTCGACGAGGAAGTCGGCCAGTGCTTGCGACTTGATGGCGGTGCGGGGCTCGTAGTAGATGGTGTAGGGAGCCAGGTCAATGTCCCATTTGGCCACTCGGCCAGAAGAATCTCGGCTTCCGATGATCTCGGCCAGTGGAGCTGTGCAGACCATGGTGATTGGATGCTCCTGGAACTAAGGCTTCAATTTCTTGGCGGTAAAATGCACGCCATAGCACATCTTCTGGTAATGGGGGTAGTTCTGCTTGGAGGTCGACAGCACCTCGCTCAAGTAATATACCAGTCTCTGGACAGGTAGCGCCTTGCCTTCCTCCTTGCGCTCGACTATAATGACTGTGCTGACTACTCGGCTGGTGGCGGCAAGCTATAGGAGCATGGGCTCTTTGGGAGTCGGAGCCGCCAACACAGGGGGAGTAGTCAACATCTTCTTTAGTTGGAGAAAAGCCTCGTCCGCTTTGGGAGTCCACTCAAAGAAGGTGGTCTTCTTCATGAGCTGATACAGGGGGAGAGCCTTCTCGCCCAGCCGACTGATGAATCAGCTGATGGATGCCAAACAGCCGGTGAACTTCTGCACATCTAACAGTCGTCTGGGTGCTTCCATCCTCTCGATGGCCTTGATCTTCACAGGATTGCACTCTATGCCGCATTCGGAGACCAGGAAACCAAGGAGCTGGCCGGCTGGTACTCCGAAAGCACACTTCTCTGGGTTGAGCTTGATCTGGAATCGGCGCAGATTCTCAAATGTCTCCTTGAGGTCCTCCAGCAAGGTTCCACGCTTCTCCGTCTTCACCACCACGTCATCCACACAGACGTGGGCATTTCTACCGAGTTGCTTCAGGAGGCACTTCTGCATGCAACACTGAAAGGTGGCGCCTGCGTTTCTCAAACCGCACGTCAAAGTCAGGTAGCAGAAGGCTCCAAATGGCGTGATGAAGGCGGTCTTCAGTCTATCAGCCGGGTTCAGCTTGATCTGGTGATATCCTGAATATGCGTCTAGGAAACTCAACAGCTCGCATCCGGCCGTGGAGTCTATCACCTGATCAATTCTCAGGAGAGCAAATGGGTCCTTGGGGCAGGCTTTGTTGAGGCTCGTGTAATCAATGCACATCCACCACTGCTTGTTCTTCTTCAGCACCAGTACTGGGTTTGCCAGCCATTCTGGAAAAAACACTTCCATGATGAAGCCGGCTACTAGGAGCCGGGCTATCTCTTCTCCGACAACTCTTCTTTTTCCTCTGACAGGCGGCGCAGAGGCTGCCTGACGGGCTTCATATCAGATCAGACGTGTAATTTGTGCTCGGCAAATTCCGTCGGGACACTGGTCATGTCCTTGGGGGACCATGTGAAGATGTCGCGATTCTCACGGAGGAAATCGACGAGCTCGCCTTCCTATTTGCTGTCAAGGCCTGTGCCCATGACAGCGTACCTCTCCAGGTGCTCCGGGTCCAACGGTGTCTTCTTTGTTTCTCTGGCCGGCTTGAATGATCCTTCTGCTTCCGACTCCTTGGGGTCGGGCGATAACTCGGGCTGCTTGCCGGCCATCGCCACGACCCGATCAAGAAGCCGTTTTTCAGCCGCGATCACCAAGGACTCGGCCAGCCGACTGCTTTCGGCCGCGCAGGCGGACGACTTCCTGTAGTCGCCGAACACGGTTAGGATTCCCTTGGAACTCGGCATCTTCATCTTGAGGTAGGCGTAGTGGGGGACCGCAATGAACTTGGCCAAGGCGGGTCGGCCAAGCAGTGCATGATACGGGCTTTCAAGGTCCACCACCTCAAACCAAACTGGCTCTCGTCGGAAATGATCCTTGTCTCCGAAGAGGACATCTATCAAGATCTTGCCGATTGGCGAGCAGGAAAGGCCAGGAACAATTCCGTGGAACACAGTCCAGCTGCTTTGAAGCTGTCTTCGCTTGATTCCCAATTTCTCCATTGTATCCTTGTACAGGATGTTGATACTGCTGCCTCCGTCTATCAGTACTCGCGAGAAGCGAGCGGCCCGCCTATCAGTGGCGAGTGTGGCGCCTAAGACCAAGGCATAGGAGCCCGGACTCGGCATCACCTCTGGGTGATCAGCTCTGCTCCAACTGATAGGCCTTTCGAACCAATGCATGAACTCTGGGGGACTTGATGCAACCGCATTCACTTCTTGCTGCTGCTCGCACCTGCTGCGTCGGTCATCTGCTACACTGGTGAACACCACATAGGCTCCGTGCTCATCCGGGAACTCGTCTTTGTATCGCGCCGACTGGCCTGACGGCCGCCTGCTGGGGCGGCTGCGGAGGAGGCGGCCCAGCAGGAGGGGGAGGGAGCAGGCCGTCCCCCTTGGCGATTCTGGTCAGCCAGTGGCATTTCCTGGTGGTGTGGTTCGACGGCTTCACGCCGCTGTGAAACTTGCAGGGACCATCTAGAGTCTGCTCGTTGGAGAAAGCCGGCAGCCAGTTGGACTTGCCTCCCTTCTGTCGCTTCGCCGGAGGCGGTCCCTCCAACTGTTGATCCTTTGTTGTCGCCACCTGCGGACTAGTGGAAGTCGGCTGTGGGGCTTTGCGCTTCTGGTCATTCTGCTATTGCCGCCGACTGGTGTCTCCAGCCGGAGTTCTAGGAGACTGAGGGGCGACTTTGCCAGTTGTGCTGACCCGAATCTCCGCCTTCATGGAGGAGTCGACCATGGCGTATTTGTCCGCTGTGATCAGCAGCTCATCGAGGGTCTCTGGCTCGTCGCAGAGGAGCTTGTGCTTGAGGAGGGTGCCTTCTTTGCACCCGGCAGTAAAATACTCGATGGCCTACACCTCGTGCACGCCCTCGCAGGAGTTCCGGAGTTCGCCCCAGCGCGTGAGGTAGTCGCGAGTAGAGTCGTCAGGGCCTTGCATGCACAAGGAAAGTTGGCACGGCTTGGGAGGTCGCTTGTACGTGCTGGTGAAGTTGCGGACGAAAGCCTCGGTGAAGTCGACCCAGCTGTTGATGCTGCGAGGCTTCAGACTGTTCATCCACGTCCGGGCCGAGCCCTGGAGCATGAGCGGGACGTATCTTACGGCAACACGCTTGTTGCCGTTCGCTATGTTGACGGCGGTGGAGTAGTCAACCAGCCAATCTTCCCGCTTCACGGTGCCGGTATATTTGGGCGTGTCTCAGGGGAGCGTGAACCCTTTGGGGAAGGGCTCATCTCGGATGCGGGGTCCAAAGCAGGGGGGACCCAACTCGTCTTCTTCTTCCAGCACCAGGGATCGATGGAGTCGGTCGATCCGGTGGCGGGCGTCGTTCTCTCCGACTCCCTCTTGGCGGCCAAGGCGGTCGCCGAGAGTCGGATGTCCACGGGCGGCGGGGAGACTCGCCTTTCTCTGCGAGGAGGGGGAGGCAGGTAGTCGTCCCGCTGTTCCACCACTTTGGGGCGGCCGTCTTGGTCGCGCTCGATGGTGATGTGAGTCCAACTATGGCTGACAGCCGGCTCCTTGTCCTTCTTCCCACGGGCCCCGCCAGTCGGCATCCGAGACGTCGCACCTTGGTCTCGGCGAGGCGGTGGGTCGTCATTTTGGTGCTGCGGTGCCTCGGTGCGGCAGCCGGCATCATTCTGCGCGGCAGCCACGTCGAGGAGCTGCTGAACTCGCTCCTTCATTATGCGGCGCTCTTCGCCTTCGAAGTTGTCGAGCTTGTCTGCCGCCGCCTGGGCGGCACGGATATTCTCCGCGGGCGTGGCATACACAGGGCGATCAGCCCCGAAGAGGTTGGCGATTGCCGCGCCGCGCTGTCGGACCGCGCCTAGGCGGCTAGGCCCGGTCGGAGCCGGCGAGCCGCCTACGGCGCGATCCATCTCGCGTTGGTAAGCTTCTGACAAGCGCCTCATGCTTGCCAGCTGCTTCGCGCCTTCGACGAGCTGAAGGCGGAACGCCTCCAGCGTCTCGGCGTCGGCGTCTTTCAGAATCGGCGCTGCAAGGCCTCGCAGGGCCGCATCAAGTGGGTCGTGCGCTCCTTCGCCGGAGCGCTCGCCGTGCTCGAGGACGAGGACCTCAGTGACGGTGCTTCTGCCGCTCCCCGCGCAAGGGAGCGGCTCATCGTAGACCACCATGTTGGTGGGGAACGCGTCGAGCGACGCGGTGTCAGAGTCGACCAGCATCGGGTCGGTGCATCCTATGTACTCCAGGTCCGCGGCAGGCTCGCCGCAACGTGGAGTTGGTCGAGGAGGCCCGTGAGGAGGCTCTCGGGAACACTCGTGCCTGCATCAGATGCAGGCTCATCAGAGAGGCGAACCTCGCCGATAAGATCAGCGAGGCAGCTGGCTGCACAGGCGATCTCAGCGCCGTGCAGCGTGTCGGCACAGACGCCATCCAGCGTGCTCGGCTGGCTGTGCTCGCCGGGGAGGAACAGGGTTCCCGTCCAGAGCAGATCTCCGGACGACGGTGCACCTCGCCCCACGGTGGGCGCCAAATGTCGGGGGTTGGGTACGACATACGTCAAAGCATGGCTTATCATGGTGGGAGCGAGTAGAACGTCGCCGGTTCCTGGAAGCGGGATGAGGTGGCGACATGCACGCCGGCGGAACTTACCCAGCTTTAGGGCTCTCCTAGGAGATAACACCCCTACTGCTGCTCTGCGGGGTCTCCGCATGATCACTAAAGCAAAGTGGCTACAACGGTGCTCCTGGAGCTGTTTCGGGACGCAGGAGAGGGCAAGGCTAGCTCTCCGTTCCCCGTGCTATCTGGTCTATCTCTATTTTGGTCCGAACAATTTACATGGGTGCCCCGGGGAATTTATATAGGCCTACCCCCCGGGGTACAATAGTAATCCGGCTGGGCGCGGGTCCCAGCCGTCTGTCTCTCAGGCCGCCGTCCTTCCTGCCGGCTTCTGGGGCCCGCCGACTAGCGGGTCCCGCGGACAGGATTGATACTGTAGCGGCACTCCTGATGACGCAGGCTCGGTCATCGGGTCGTGGCAACAGTGCCACCGTCTATCGGGCAATCACTGTCTCCATTCCCCATCTCATCTGGTTAATGGCTAGTGGGGCCCTGGGAAGGAGTCGGCCGACTCCAGGGAGGCCGACTCCCACAGGTCCGTCTTCGGGTCGCCCAGGCCGCCTTCGGCCCACCCACTAACAGGCGGCCCCGCCGCCTTCGGGTCGTACAGGCCGGCGTCATGGGCACAGTGTACTGTGCACTGTGGCTGAGGTCAGGGCAGGCATGGCAACACTGCCGCATCTCGCCGGAGATCCTCCAGCGATACGGCTCACTGTAGCCATGCCGGCCCTTCGTAAGCAGGGGGGACGGCCATGCCGTGACCGTACCCTGCGTCGTACTTCGAGATGATGGAGGAGTCTTGGGCCGACTCTCCATAGTCAGCTTCTCTGGGGGTCGCCAGCTTGGAGTCGGCTTATCTGGGAGTCGCCGTCTGGGACTCGGCATATTTTGGAGTCGCTCCTGGGACTCGGCCTGAGGGGCGCGGCCTGCCCCGATGTCTTGAAATGTCCTGGGGCTCGGGTTAGACTACCCGTGGCCCATTACTCCGACAGACATCTCATCTAGAGCGAACCGAATCCTGGACAAGTAGAACACCACACCAGCTCAAGAACACCCCTTGCGAGGGTGTTCTTCCTCTGTACTGTTCATCATCAGCCCGAGAGGCAATCCACCACACCACACACTAGAGTATGGTATTACACCACAACGGTGGCCCAAACTAGTATAAACCGTGCGTCCCTTGTGTTGTTCATCGTGTAGCTTAGATCCACGGCAAGGCTTCGGAACATAGATTGATAGGGAGAAGATATTCGCGCGCACCCCAGAGTTCGAACCTTAAGGGTTTTGTCGGAACCCGATATCTGACATTTGGCGCGCGAGGTAGGGGTGCGCCAGAATTTTCCTTCTGTTGTTCCGTGTTCCACTGCTTCATCACTTCCATGTCCGGCGATCCGACGGCCAACGCCGACCGCTGGGCGGCATAGCCTGCCCATGTCGCGCTGCCTGCCCAAGGCAACCTGAACCCAGCGCCTCAGGCAGCCCGCGCTCCACAGAACACTGCAGGTCACGGGCGGCGCGGTCAAGCGCCATCTGCCCGCACTCCGCGGCAGGTGCGATCAGCGGCAAGGACCTCAAGCCACACCGCGGCCACAACGCCGCACACCCAACGGGAACAAGCGAACATGAAGGCCGCGCTCACGGTGGCTCGTTAACTGCTATGGTGCAGGCTGCAAGAAAGCGGCCATGACGTGCTGCCGGAGCGCGTCGCCGAGCTCCTGGATGCCCGGCTTCAGGGGCGCCGCCTTTCTGCGTCCAGCTCCCGCCCCAGGCCCCGGGTGGGTCATATAGCGGACCCATCCTCGCCCATGCACCCCCTGGCGTACCCCAAGGCTTCATAAACACAAGCTCTGCCATCAATGCCGGGCATCAAGCGGCACTAGCACCGCCCCTGGTGAGCGAGGGCATGCGCATCGCCGCCTACGGCCTGGGCGGGCCGTCACCCTATCACTCCCAAGACGACGCCTTGATTCAGGCCGCGTGGAACACGGGTCATTACAGTGAAGCCTTCGGGATGGCGACCTCGAAGGCTTACATGCCTCACATGGTGGATCGGGAATACGCACTGGAAGAAGACCACGTCTCATTCCTCGGGCCAGGCTGGGAGGAAGAGACGCCTGAAGCCAGGCCCTTTCAGGAGCCCCAAGGAAACATCGCCGACCGTGCCGGTGGCAGCAGCTATCGGGTACCACTGATTCCTCAAGAGCAAGCTTATGCTAACCATGGGTCGCAGGAAGTCCAGGTCACTACAGCGGAGGGCTGCCCCAGCTCGGCGGCCTCCATTCCGCCAGGGGGAGCACACTGGGGCTGCATGAGAGGGGCCGGGAGCCAGGCCCCTCCTCATGGCGCGCGGAGCAAGGTGTTTCTCGGAGGTAGGCCCTCTGCTGGCGAGGTGCCGCCAGGCCTACCCCCGGCAGAGGACCCTTGGTTGTCGAGGGAACCGCTGGCGTCCCTTTTACCCCATTGGCATCGTCCTTGGTTTCCGGTCACTGTCAATGGTGGTTGAGGGTGGCGCAAGGCGGGGCCCTCATCTAGTGATATGAAGCAAGGCCGGTACATGTGAAGAAGGCCCAGTGCCTGTGAAGCTCATCGCTCGTGACACTCTCATGTAATAATGATTGGAGATGTACACGCCCCGGAGTCTCTGGAGAGCCGCCCTTGGGCCTCTGGGGCTCCCTCCCATGCCAAGTGGCAACACTTAGCTCTGCGCTGGTGAGAAGACGTCGAAGACTAGACTAGGTGCCGGACGCGGCCTTTTGTTTTTGCCTTCTTTTGTGTGGTCAAGTTTCCCCGCTTCGGATTTAATTTGAAGTTGAATTTGTGTTTGTGTGTGTGCGGGGAGCGGTGTTTTATCTCGTTCGTGTGTTTCCCTTGCACTCTGGTTTCCACCCTGGTCAGGAGATCACACAAGCCGCCTCCCCCTCGCGAGCCTCTCACGGGCGGGGCTGGGCTCAGCGCGCGCGCATGCCGTCACGCGGACGGCACTCGCTCTCGCGAGGCTCCCACCACATAGTCAGCAGGTCCGCCTGGAGGACCCCTGGAGAGTTACAGCCTCGCAAGCCTACCCAAGGTTTGTCCGGGCTAAAGGTAAATCACAACAGTTAATCCATCGCAAGGCCTGTAACATTGTGCGGACGCCCATTCGGCGATGTTCTTAACAACAGGTGAACAACAATCCTTTCTTCCATGAGGGGCTTCCCCTCCCAAAATGCTCTTACAACCTTCAGGGCCACGCCCGAGCCTTTTTCCGCGCAGGGTAGACAGCAGGGGGGTGCAGGATCAATCAGACATGTCGCTCACTAATACGTCTCCAATGTATCTACTTTTCCAAACACTTTTGCCATTGTTTTGGACTCTAACTTGCATGATTTGAATAAAACTAACCTGGACTGACACTGTTTTCAGCAGAATTGCCATGATGTTGTTTCATGTGTAGAAAACAAAAGTTCTCGAAATGTCTAGAAAATCCTCGGAGGCACTTTTTGGAAAATATAAAAAATACTGGAGAAAGAATCAAGACCAGGGGGCCCACACCCTGTCCACAAGGGTGGGGGGCGCGCCCTCCCCCTGGGTGCGCCCCCCTGTCTTGTGGGCCCCCTGAGGCTCCGCCGACCTCGACTCCAACTCCATATATTCCGTCTCGCGGAGAAAAAAATCAAAGAGAAAGTTTCATCGCATTTTACAATACGGAGCCGCCGCTAAGACCTAATCTCTCTCGGCAGGGCTGATCTGGAGTCCGTTCGGGGCTCCGAAGAGGGGGATTCGTCGCTGTCATCATCATCAACCATCCTCCATCAGCAATTTCATGATGCTCACCGTCATGCGTGAGTAATTCCATCGTAGGCATGCTGGACGGTGAGGGGTTGGATGAGATTTACCATGTAATCAAGTTAGTTTTGTTAGGGTTTAATACCTAGTATCCACTATGTTCTGAGATTGATGTTGCTATGACTTTGCTATTCTTAATGCTTGTCACTAGGGCCCGAGTGCCATGATTTCAGATCTGAACCTATTATGTTTTCATGAATATATGTGTGTTCTTGATCCTATCTTGCAAGTCTATAGTCACCTATTATGTGTTATGATCCGACAACCCCGAAGTGACAATAATCGGGATACTTCTCGGTGATGACCGCAGTTTGAGGAGTTCATGTATTCACGATGTGTTAATGCTTTGGTCCGATTCTCTATTAAAAGGAGGCCTTAATATCCCTTAGTTTCCGCTAGGACCCCGCTGCCATGTGAGGGTAGGACAAAAGATGTCATGCAAGTTCTTTTCCATAAGCATGTATGACTATTTACGGAATACATGCCTACATTAGATTGATGAATTGGAGCTAGTTCTGTGTCACCCTATGTTATAGCTATTACATGACGAATCGCATCCGACATAATTATCCATCACTGATCCAATGCCTACGAACTTTTCACATCTTGTGATTCGCTTATTTACTTTCCCGTCGCTATTGTTACAAATACTACAAAACCCAAAAACATTACTTTTGCTACTGTTACCTTTATTATCATATTACTTTGCTACTAAATACTTTCCTGCAGATACTAAGTTATCTAGGTGTGGTTGAATTGACAACTCAACTGCTAATACTCAGGAATATTATTTGGCTCCCCTTGTGTTGAATCAACAAATTTGGGTTGAATACTTTACCCACGAAAGCTATTGCGATCCCCTACACTTGTGGGTTATCAAGACTAATTTTTGGCGCCGTTGCCAGGGAGCATAGCTCTATTCTCTGAGTCACTTGGGATTTAATCTGTTGATCACTATGAAGAACTTGAAAGACGCTAAAACCAAGATCTATCCCTCAACTATGAGGGGAGGTAAGGAACTGCCATCTAGCTCTGCACTAGATTCTCCTTCTGTTATGAGTAAGTTTGCGACACCTAAACCTGCTACTGCTATGAATTCTGATATGTCGCATGTTATTGATGATGCAACTTCTGCTTTGCATGATACTTATGATGAAACTACTTCTGTGCGTGATACTACTTTGCCATTAGGTGAATTTCTTGATGCACAACTTGCTAGGGCTAGACAGAACAAAATTATTGAAGATGCTATTATTGATGATAGTGATGATGAAGGTTCTCCAAATGATTATGAATTGCTTGTTGTTCCTTAGGGTTATTTTATGAATGAAGAAGCTGCTACAACTATCTTTGCTTGCAATGATAGATATGATCTTAAAAAATTATTAGCTAAATGGAAGAAGCAGTCTCTTAATGCTAGAATGAAACCTGACCCTGCTTTTGCCACTTCACCTATCTTTGTTACTGATAAGTATTATGAATTCTCTGTTGATCCTGAAATTATTACTTTAGTTGAATCTGATCCTTTTTATGGCCTTGAATCTGAAACTGGTGTGGCACATCTTACCAAGTTGAATGATATAGCTACCCTATTTACTCATGATGATAAATCTCGCTACTTTTATATCCTTAAGATATTTCCATTCTCATTAAAGGGTGATGCTAAGACTTGGTATAATTCTCTTTCACCTGGTTGTATGCGTAGTCCCAAGGATATGATTTATTACTTCTCTGCTAAATATTTCCCTGCCCATAAGAAACAAGCTGCCTTGCGGGAAATATATAATTTTGTGAAAATCAAAGAAGAGAGTCTCCCACAAGCTTGGGGAGGCTTCTCCGATTACTAAATGCTTTGCCTGATCATCCTCTCAAGAAAAATGAAATACTTGATATATTTTATAATGGACTAACCGATGCTTCCAAGGACTACTTGGATAGTTGTGCTGGTTGTGTTTTCAGGGAAAGAACAGTCGATGAAGCTGAATTATTGTTGAATAATATGTTGACTAATGAAAATAATTGGACTCTTCCTGAGCCAATTCCTGAACCAATTGAGCCAACTCCTGAGACAATTCCTAAACCCACTCCAAAGAAGAGAGGTGTTTTATTTTTCAGTCCTGAAGATATGAAAGAGGCAAAGAAATCAATGAAAGAAAAAGGTATAAAAGCTGAAGATGTTAAGAATTTATCACATATTGAAGAAATACATGGTCTTAATATCCCACATGTTGAAGAACCACATTGTCTTGATAACCCGACACGGGTAGTAAAGGTAAATTCTCTCTATAGATATGATAAGGTTGAAATCCCCTCTACTAAATTTCATAGCCCATGCTTAGATGAATTTGATGACTTTATGGCCAGACAAGAAAGTTTTAATGCTTATGTTGGTAGAGAGTTAAAGAATAATGCTTTCGAGATAGGACATGTAAGAGATAATATGGCTAGAGTTAAAGGTGAACTTAAACTCATTAGCAAATATGCGTCTATGGTTGCTACTCAAGATGAGCAAGTACTTAAGGCTCAAAATGATTTGCTTGATGAACTAAATAATAAAAATGACTTTGCTGTTAGAGTGGCTACTAGAACTGGTAGAATGACTTAGGAACCTTTCTATCCTGAAGGCCACCCTAAGAGAATCGAGCAAGATTCTCAGAGAAATAATTTAGAAGCACCTAGTTCTTCCAAAAAGAAGAAAAAGAAAGACGATAGGACTTTGCATGCTTCTAGTAAACCTACTGTAGACACACCTGAGAAACCCAATGATATTTCTATTTCTGATGTTGAAACACATATCAGGTGATGAACAAGAACCTAGTGATAATGTTAATGATAATGTTCATGTTGATGCTCAACTTAGCAAAAACAATGAAGTAGAGACCGAACCTGCTATTGATCTTGATAACCCACAATCAAAGAATCAACGTTATGATAAGAGAGATTTTGTTGCTAGGACGCACGGTAGAGAAAGAGAACCATGGGTTCAGAAACCCATGCCCTTTCCTCCTAAACCATCCAAGACAAAGGATGATGAGGATTTTGAGCGCTTTGCTGAAATGATTAGACCTATTTTATTACGTATGCGCTTAACTGATATGCTTAAAGTAAATCCTTATGCTAAATATATGAAGGATATCATTACAAACAAAAGAAAGATACTGGAAGCTGAAATTTCCACCATGCTTGCTAATTACACTTTTAAGGGTGGAATACCAAAGAAATTTGGAGATCCGGGGGTACCAACTATACCATGCTCCATTAAAAGAAATTATGTCAAAACTGCTTTATGTGATCTTGGAGCTGGTGTTAGTGTTATGCCTCTCTATTTATATCGTAGACTTGAATTGAATAAGTTGACACCTACTGAAATATCTTTACAAATGGTTGATAAATCAACTGCCATACCTGTCGGTATTTGTGAGGATGTGCCGGTTGTAGTTGCAAATGTCACCATCTTAACGGACTTTGTTACTCTTCATATTCCCGAGGACGATAGTATGTCGATTATCCTTGGTAGACCTTTTTTGAATACTGCAGGGGCTGTTATTGATTGCAACAAAGGCAATGTCACTTTTCACGTTAATGGTAATGAGCATACGGTACACTTTCCGAGGAAACAATCTCAAGTTCATAGCATTAATTCTATTGGAAAAGTTCCAACTATCATTATTGGAGGTTTTGAATTTCCTCTCCCTACTGTCGAGAAAAATTATGATATTCTTATTGTAGGGATTTTCATATCCCCGTTGAGGTAACTTAGTGTTATTCAAAATTCCTCCGGTTCCGTGTTATTCGGAATGAGTTTGTTAAGAAGACTTGATCAACCTTGTTGGTGGATTCATTTTGATGATCATGAGATGGATGAAAGTAGAAGGCACAACCTTCTGTACCCTCTTTTTATTTTCTGTTATTTAGAATAAATAAATCAAAAATATTATTATTCCTCTGTTTTTGGAATTATCCGTGCAATAAAAAATATCCCAAAATAAAAGTGCTCCAAATGCCCTGCAAATTTCGTATGATTGTTTATGGAATATTTGAGGATTTTAGGCACTGAAATTACTGCAGGAGGGGCAAGCACCAGGCCACGAGAGTGGAGGGCGCGCCCACCCCACCTGGGAGCGCCACCTGACTCATGGGCCCCTGGTGGCCCCCCTCCACTTATGCCAGCATCCACACACTTCATCTTCTACCCAAAAAATCCCCATCCAGCTCAAGCACGAGTTCTAGCTCATTTTGCTACGATTTTCGATCTCCTTGCTTAAAGCTCCATTCACAAAACTGCTTTGGGAGCTTGTTGCTTGGTATGTGACTCCTCCATTGCTCCAAATAGTTTTTGTTCTAGTGCTTTATTCATTGCAAATTTGTGCTGCCTAGGTGACCATGTTCTTGAGCTTGCATGTTAAATTTATGAGGTCCCAAGCATTTCTAATGCAAGATATAGGCTCTAGGCACTGGTAGGAGTAGTTGCTACCATTCATGTTAAGTTTTATTCACTTTTATTTTGAAGTTACTAAAATTTCAGAAATTTTCAGAAAATGTTAAGGAGACTTTTGAGGGGCTCTTCTAGCCAAAGCTCTCAGGAAAAACAAGCTAAAGAGAAGGAAAAAGCCAAGTATAATCTTCCTCGCCTAGCGGAAGTACGGCCGTGTGAATGGCCATGTCATAATTTCTTGAAAGAAGCTGGAATTCATGAATATTTTTATTCTTTGATTGAGAATGCGGACCTCACCGATTTCCTCCACGACCGGATAGATCAGTATCTCTTACTTACCAATACTTTCGTGCAAAATTTTAATTATTATCCTAAGAAGTCACCGCCTTCAGTATCATTTCATTTATATGATGAATTCAGATAAATGTCTTTACGTGATTTTTGCGTGGTGTGTAGGATACCCTTTGAGGGAGAGTTAGAGGAACCGCATCGTAAAGATGTGGATGGCTTTGTTAATACTATAGTTGTAGAGGAGCCAAAGAAAGGTTCCGAGGCAAAAATCCCTAGCATGCACTTTCCTGTTTTACGCTACTTTGCCATATTTGCTAGCAGATGCTTGATTGGTCATGGAAATAGTGGAAACTTTAATGTTCCTGATATTATCATTCTTCAGCATGCCTTATTTGGAGACAATAGTTTCAGTATGGGTGCCGTCATTGCTAAACGGCTAAGCCTGAATCGTACAAAAGGCCCCATATTTGGAGGTATCTATGCTTCACGTCTTGCTAGACACTTTTAGATACCTATTAGGCACCATGAGCAAGAGGAGACAAAATTGCCTCCTTACATTTTAGATTACAAGAGCATGGTAGCACACGCGTTTATTGTTGACAACAAAGAGAAGATGCTCTTATATAACCTTAGATTTAATAAGAAACACAATGAGACTATTATTTTTCCTGCGCCTCTGTTGTTTGATTTGATTGCAGGTAATTTTCTTATTACACCGGAGGCGGTGTACGCTCATCGAGGCCAAGCATCCACTCCAGAACCTGAACCTGAGCCGGAACCTGCACTGGACCCTTATCGTGCATCATCTTTCCAGAGGGATTCGGAGATGGCCAGCCAGTGGTATCTTGATTTCACTTCCCAGTACACCGGGGAGAGTAGCAGCGGTCCTTGGTATTAGACCAACTTAGGCCAAAAGCCTAAGCTTGGGGGAGTACGTATTTCTCACCGACTTTACCTTCATCTTCACACACTATTCTAGTCGTCGGTGCTCATACTCTTTCATTGTATTATCCATGCTAGTTTAAATTTCTTTTTCTAGTTTTGTTCTTGTGTGTTTGATAAACCTTAAGAAAAAACCAAAAAAATTAGTTAGTTTAGTTTCCATGCTTGTAGTAGAATTAAATTGAAAACCCAAAAAGATTTCTCGTTCTTCTTCTTACTTGTTGGGAGCTTTCCCGTGTAAATAGTTTTATTTTGTTTTCTTTGGGGTCGAGAAGACCATATTGAAAATGCTTAGTGGCTCTCGTTTGCATAATTGTTTATTTAGCTTAGAGCCCATATTACCTTGTCTTCTCTCTTGAATTGAATGCTTGCAGATTTCAGCTTAGTCCAATGCACGTGCACTATTATTATTATACACATCGTTCAGTCGTGCGAGTGAAAGGCAATAATGACGATATATGATGGACTTATTGAGATGAGAAAAGCTGGTATGAACTCAACCTCCCTTGTTTTTGTAAATCTGATGAGTTCATCGTTCCTGATTCAGCTTATTATGAAGTAAACATATTTGCAATGACATTTAGAGATTATAGTTGCTTGTGCCATGCTTGATTATCTATGAGTTATAATGGTTTACCTTGTGTGCCAACATGCTATTAGAATGATTATGATGTGGTATGATGGGATGGTATCCTCCTTTGAATGACTTGAGTGACTCGACTTGGCACATGTTCACGCATGTAGTTGAAACAAATCAACATAGCCTTCATGATATTTATGTTCATGGTAGATTATATCCTACTCATGCTTGTACTCGGTGTGAATTAATTTTAATGCATGTTTGTGACTGTTGTCGCTCTCTCAGTTGGTCGCTTCCCAGTATTTTGCTAGCCTTCACCTGTACTAAGCGGGAATACTTTTTGTGCATCCAAACTCCTTAAACCCCAAAGTTATTCCATATGAGTCCACCATACTGTAACGCCCCGGATACAACTTTCCAGATTGGTAAGTCCAACTCTTGCCTTTTTCCGGAGATGCGAAATGATATTTCCTTTGTGGTTGGGTTTTTGTCTGTTGTTTTGCATTTTGTTCTTGTTATGCATCTCGTCTCATGTCATCATTCGCATTACATCGTCATCGTTTTCATAAAACTTGCATCCGCTCGTAGTTGTCGTGTCCCCCTTTGCTTTTGTTGGCCGTTCCGAGACCAACCGGGTTTTCCATTTCCTCTTGTCAAACCAACTAACCTCTCTCAGACCCCCTCATGTGCGCGTCCGAAACTTGCCCGAGCCCGAACCGGTCTGTCGTTACCGATGGATCCGGATCATCCCCTAACGTCTATAAAACATCTCCGTTTTCTTATTTGGACTCCCTAGCATATTTATTCTCGTCCATCGGATTTCGATCGGAAGATCTAAACTTCCCTCCTTTTCATATATATAGTTCACCTCTGGTCATTTTTGGCAAACCCTAAATTTTAGGCAGGCTGTCCCATCCATCTCATCGCCGCCGCCACTCCACCAAATCTCCTCGGGATCCCTTCTCCTCGTTTTCCTCCAGCCACCAACCAGCACTCCCCGCTGCTCCTCCCCGATTCGCTCGCCCGGCCAACCAGAGCAACTCCTTGATCCACTCCACGCCGACCCCTATCGCCCTCCTCCCGTGCTTTCCGTGCGCCACCGGAAGCAGCAGCAGCAACCAGGCCGAACCCGCGACCTCTTCTCCTCCTGTTTTCCCCTCTATCTCTCTCTCACGGTGGCCCCTCTCTCTCCTTCACAGGAACGACCGGAGCACCCCCGTGCCATGGCCTCGCTGAGCTCTGCTCGCGCCAGCGACCTCCTCTGCGCCCCGTCGGCCGTGCCAGCGCAGCAGCGCCTCATCCACTCGCCGTCTTTGCCGCCCGTGGGTCTCCCCTGCAATGCCTCGTCGCCGTTTTACCCAGCCGCCGTCAAGTTCGCGTCCGACCCCGATCTCCTCTGCTTCGCTGCCGTGGCCTCGGATCCGGCCAGTTCCCGTGCGCCCTCGCCGGATCCTCTGCCTCCTCTGCTTCGCCATGACCGAGCGCCCCATCTCGTTGACCAGATCAAGTGCGAGAGCCCGATCGCCCGCTCCAGGGCCCTGCTTGGGCCTCCTCCCGAGCCGGCCTCCTCCAGCCCCGCTGCGTCGCGCCTCTGCTTCGTTCCAGAGGACGAGCGCCTCGACTCTGGCCCGCCCGCTCGTCCTCGAGCGTTGACCGCGCCAGCGTGGACCAACTCCAAGTCGCCCGCGCCAAGGCCTAGCCCCTCTTCGCCAGATCCGCCGGCCTGTCAGGCCTCTCCACCAGCTGGGCCGAGGCCCATGGTGAGAAACGCCCCCAACGCCCATGTCCTGTTTCAGCCTGTGCTCTAATTCAGCCCACATGCATTTTTTTTACTGCTGTGAATTTAACATTATCCATTGTATTACAGATTTGCAGAAAAACCCTTGCTGTTCATGCATTTAATAACTAATTAACCATGCATCATACGTAAATAATTTGTATATGGAAAATGCTTAGTTTTTCATCTAGTTTCATAATCTGCTATTTTCATCCATGTTTAAAATGTTTAAAAATGTTGTTTGTTTAAATTTGCTCAAATGCCATGTTAAAATAATTTATTTCATAACTAAATAACCGTAGCTCCAATTTTAATAAACTTTATATGTAAATGGGGTGGAAAATGCCTAGTTTAACATGGTGGACTTTATTTTCCTGTATAACAACAATAAAATATGTTTTAGGGCAGAACAGTACCAAAACTAAAATATGGACATGAGGATTTTCCGGAATTGTTGTTTGTTGTTCCGACCTCATTTAAACTTGCCTAAATAGTTAATTTACTTATGCTTCCCCTCTTGCCATGTTTAAAAACATTCAATATTGTTTGGTAGCTTAAAAGAGATTAAACTAAATATGTCAATGCGGTGTTTTGTCAATATGCAACTCGTTGCATATTGAGCTCCACTTAATTTGTAGTGTTGTTCGTTGGACTTTGCCATGCCATGCTCTTTAAATCGGACATGCGTCATACTTGATTGTGCATCATGCCATGTTTATGTGATGGTTGTTTACCATGTTGTTTGCTTCTTTCCGGGTTGCTTCTCTTGTTAGCTTTGGTTTCGCTCCGGAGTTGTGAGGATTCGTTCGACCACATCCGCTTGTCTTCTTCATGGGCTCGTTCTTCTTCCTAGCGGGATTTCAGGCAAGATGACCGTCACTTTGGATCTCATTACTATCATTGCTATGCTAGTTGCTTCGTTCTATCGCTATGTTGTGCTTCCTATCACTTGTTCTTCAAGCCTTCCCAAATTGCCATGAACCTCTAACCTTTGTCACCCTTCCTAGCAAACTGTTGCTTGGCTATGTTACCGCTTTAGCTCAGCCCCTCTTATAGCATGGTTAGTTGCAGGTGAAGTTGAAGATTGCTCCATGACGGACAAGATTATGTTGGGATATCACAATATCTCTTATTTAATTAATGCATCTATATACTTGGTAAAGGATGGAAGACTCGGCCTTATGCCTAGTGTTTTGTTCCACTCTTGCCGCCCTAGTTTCCGTCATACAGGTGTTATGTTCCCGGATTTTACGTTGCTTACGCGGTTGGGTGATTTATGGGACCCCCTTGACAGTTTGCTTTGAATAAAACTCCTCCGGCAAGGCCCAACCTTGGTTTTACCATTTGCCTCACCTAGCCTTTTTTCCCTTGGGTTTCCGGAGCCCGAGGGTCATCTTTATTTTAACCCCCCCGGGCCAGTGCTCCTTCGAGTGTTGGTCCGAACTAGAGCCACTTGCAGCGCCACCTCGGGGAAACTTGAGGTCTGGTTTTAGTTGTACGTAGTGTTCATCCGGTGTGCCCTGAGAACGAGATATGTGCAGCTCCTATCGGGATTTGTCGGCACATCAGGCGGCTTTGCTGGACTTGTTTTACCATTGTCGAAATGTCTTGTAAACCGAGATTCCGAGTCTGATCGGGTCCTCCTGGGAGAAGGTATATCCTTCGTTGATCGCGAGAGCTTATCATGGGATAAGTTGGGACAACCCTGCAGGGTATAATCTTTCGAAAGCCGTGCCCACGGTTATGCGGCAGATGGGAATTTGTTAATGTCCGGTTGTATATAACTTGACACCAGATACGAAATAAAACGCATCAACCGTGTGTGTAGCCGTGATGGTCTCTTTTCGGCGGAGTCCGGGAAGTGAACACGGTTTTCGGGTTATGTTTGAAGTAAGTAGGAGTTTAGGATCACTTCTTGATCATTGATAGCTTCACGACCGTTCTATTTGCTCTCTTCTCGCTCTTATTTGCGTATGTTAGCCACCATATATGCTTAGTCGCTGATGCAACCTCACCACTTTACCCCTTCCTTTCCCTTTAAGATTTGCTAGTCTTGATACCCATGGTAATGGGATTGCTGAGTCCTCGTGGCTCACAGATTACTACAACAACAGTTGCAGGTACAACTTATGTGATGATCATGACGCGAGACCGATCTTTGCTTGTCTTGGAGTTCTTCTTCTGCTTCTTCTTCGATCAGGGGATAGGTTCCAGGTCGGCAGCCTGGGCTAGCAGGGTGGATGTCGTTTGAGTTTCTGTTTGTGTTTCATCCATAGTCGGATGATGCTCTAATGTATTGTGATGTTGTATTCGTGTGGCATTGTGTGCCTCTTGTATGTATCCCCATCTATTATGTAATGTTGATGTAATGATATCCACCTTGCAAAAGCGTCTTCAAGATGCGCTTCTATCCTTGGTGGGACCTTCGAGTTCCTTTAGGATAGGGTCGCATCTTCGGCGTGACACATACCTTCCTATATGCGGTATCTACCTGCCGTTCCAAGTAAAATTGTATGTGCCAAACTCCAAACCTTCAAATGAAATTCTGTTTTATATGCTCGAGCAGCTCATGTTTCAACTAGGGTTGCCTATATCTTCCATGCTAGGTGAGTTATTCTCAAGAGGAGTGGACTCCGCTCCTCATTCACGAGAAAGGGATGGTAACCGGGATGCCCAGTCCCATGATCCAAAAAGATCAAAGCAAATCAAATTAATTAAACAAAAACTCCCCCAGGGTTGTTGTTAGTTGGAGGCACTCGTTATTTAGAGCAAGCCATGGATTGATGCTTGTTGGTGGTTGGGGGAGTATAAACCTTTACCATTCTTTTTGGGAACTTCCTATAATGCATGTAGTATGGAAGATACAGCCATCTCATAGTTGTTTCGTTGACAGCGAAAGTATGCTGCTAAAATGTTATTCAATCTCTATTTTAAAATCAAGCTCTGGAACCTCTACAAATCCATGCTTCCCTCTGCGAAGGGCTTATCTATTTACTTTTATGTTGAGTCATCACCTTCTTATTAAAAAGCACCAGCTGGAGAGCACATTGTCATTCGCATTCATTATTATTGGTTTATATTGGGTATGACTTGATTGGATCTCTTTTACCATGAATTACGATGTTTAGTCAGTCCTTGATCTTTAAAGGTGCTCTGCATTTATGTTTTGCGGTCTCAGAAAGGGCTAGCGAGATACCATTTTGTTATATCATGTTATGCTTGTTTTGAGAAAGTGTTGTCATCCGAGTGTTATTATTATCGCTCTCTAGCTGATTATGCCATTGATATGAGTAATTGTGAGACCTAAGTGTTATTGTGAGTATGGTTAGTTCATAATATTGCTGAAACCTGAATGATGGATTTGCATGTTTACAACAACAAGAGCAAACAGAGTTTGTAAAAGTTTTTCTTTATCACTTTCAGTTTATCAACTAAATTGCTTGAGGACAAGCAAAGGTTTAAGCTTGGGGGAGTTGATATGTCTCCAACGTATCTACTTTTCCAAACACTTTTGCCCTTGTTTTGGACTCTAACTTGCATGATTTGAATGAAACTAACCCGGACTGACGCTGTTTTCAGCAGAATTGCCATGATGTTGTTTCATGTGTAGAAAACCAAAGTTCTCGGAATGTCCTGAAAATCCTTAGAGGCACTTTTTGGAAAATATAAAAAATACTAGAGAAAGAAGCAAGACCGGGGGGCCCACACCCTGTCCACGAGGGTGGGGGCACGCCCTCCCCCCTGGGCGCGCCCCCTATCTCGTGGGCCCCCTAAGGCTCCGCCGACCTCAACTCCAACTTCATATATTCCGTCTCGTGGAGAGAAAAATCAGAGAGAAAGTTTCATCACGTTTTATGACGGAGCCGCTGCTAAGCCCTAATCTCTCTCGGGAGGGCTGATCTGGAGTCCGTTCGGGGCTCCGGAGAGGGGGATTCATCGCTGTCGTCATCATCACCATCATCCATCACCAATTTCATGATGCTCACCACCGTGCGTGAGTAATTCCATCGTATGGTTGCTGGAGGGTGAGGGGTTGGATGAGATTTACCATGTAATCAAGTTAGTTTTGTTAGGGTTTGATCCCTAGTATCCACTATGTTCTGAGATTGATGTTGCTATGACTTTCCTATGCTTAATGCTTGTCACTAGGGCCCGAGTGCCATGATTTCAGATCTGAACCTATTATGTTTTCATGAATATATGTGTGTTCTTGATCCTATCTTGCAAGTCTATAGTCACCTATTATGTGTTATGATCCGACAACCCCGAAGTGACAATAATCGGGATACTTCTCGGTGATGACCGTAGTTTGAGGAGTTCATGTATTCACTATGTGTTAATGCTTTGGTCCGGTTCTCTATTAAAAGGAGGCCTTAATATTCCTTAGTTTCCACTAGGACCCCGCTGCCACGGGAGGGTAGGACAAAAGATGTCATGCAAGTTCTTTTCCATAAGCATGTATCACTATTTACGGAATACATGCCTACATTACATTGATGAATTGGAGCTAGTTCTGTGTCACCCTATGTTATAGCTATTACATGACGAATCGCATCCGACATAATTATCCATCACTGATCCAATGCCTACGAGCTTTTCACATCTTGTGCTTCGCTTATTTACTTTCCCGTTGCTATTGTTACAACTACTACAAAACCCAAAAACATTACTTTTGCTAATGTTACCTTTATTATCATATTACTTTGCTACTAAATACTTTGTTGCAGATACTAAGTTATCCAAGTGTGGTTGAATTGACAACTCAACTGCTAATACTCAAGAATATTCTTTGGCTCCCCTTTTGTCGAAACAATAAATTTGGGTTGAATATTTTACCCTCGAAAGCTTTTGCGATTCCCTACACTTGTGGGTTATCACTCACCGCATCCTCTTGACCGTCTCCAGAAGAATCACTGGCGCCATTGTCGCTGTCGCTGGCTTCACCATCACCGTCGTTGGCGCCATCTTCGCCGTCGTTCACCACATCACCTTCATCCGCAGCAACTACCACCCCGTCGTCATCAGAGGTGAAGGCCCGGACAAGAGCGTCTATGTTGTGCTCCACCCACCGCGCCAGGTCGCCTCGGATGGCCGCGGGCACGGGAGCAATGGCAGCGTCAAAATCAAAGTGAGGGCCCCTATCTTGGAGGTGGTTGAAGACACGGGAGAATGCACGCGCGAGCAGGCTGCGGCTCCTCTCCTCGACAAGCTGGCAAGCTCTCTCAGAGCGATTCTCCAGATGCGTCACCACGTCAGTAAAGAATTGGAGATGACCTGCATAGTTGTTGACATGGGGTTGCAGAGCAGTCGCATCACAGATGTTGCCCAGGGTCGTATTGGCCCTGTCCCTGAGTGTTTGGAGCATGGGGCCATGCATGTGCTCCAGCGTCTGCCCTTGGAGAATTTCCTCCCTATTTAGCCGGGCGACGGACTCAGCATCATCAACCCACCGTTGGAGAAGAAGCAGCTCATCACGGGAGGAGGCCAATTCAGTCTGCGCCAGGTCAGGGCTGTCGCGACAGCCTCTACACATTGCATCGCTTCGGTCAGCTTGGACCGGAGGGCGGTAGTCCTGCCTGCAGCCTCGGCTTCAACCAGCTCCAGCCTCTCGTTAAACTCCCGCGCAAGGCCCGCGCGAACTTCCACCACATGGCGGTTGATCTCCTCTTGGATTCGAGCCTCCCGTGCGCCGACATCATCCTCCGCCTGGGTAACCTGGCGCTCCCTCGTCTCCAACCGCTCAAGGTCAAGATTGCGCTTGGTGGTCTCCATTATTAACGCTTACTCGTGCCTCCAAAGCTCTTCCTCCTTGACGGGCGTCCCTTTCAGTGACGCAAGGGCGGCCTGGTGCAACTCTACTTGCTGCAGCAAGGAAGTGCTCCAGGCTTGGAGCTCCCATGCGTGCTTCTCTGCAATCTCGCGTTGCCGGTCCTCCTCCTGAGCTTCCTCAATGGCTCAGGAGCAGGCCTTTCGCGAGGCTTCGAGGGATGCTTCGGCCTTCACTTTATCGAGCTCGCGATGATAACGCGCAAGGCTGACCGCCACCTTCAGCTTGCGCCGCTACTCAACCAGCCTCAGACCTTTAGCCTCAAGACACGCATCTACGCCCACCAGCTCTCCACCAAGCTGGCACATCCCGTCCATCGCCTTCCGAAGGCACTCTTCGTGAACGGCGCTGCGCTCCCGCACTCGCTGGAGTACATCGCCAATATCATCCTCCACCGCCGGCGCTGGCGGAGGGCCCTGAAGCAGCTCGCCCCCTCTCGGCGGAGGGCTGGGGGCTGGCGCCCCCCCCCAATCATTGGGTGGGTTCCGCAAGGGACCCTGGCCGGCGTAGATCCATCCCCGGAAGGAGAGCCAAGGATCGACTTCAACCATTCGCCGTCCATGATCATAGGAGGATCCTGGGGCAGGCTGGACGAGCCCCGGGAGAGGTCTCGGAGGAAAGATGGCAAGGGCATGGGCTCGAGGTACTGTGCGGACCGGCTTGCCCCTCTGCCCGTACTCGCGTCGGGAGCAGCCTACAAGCTCGGCACGCCCAAGGCCGGTGAGGGAGCTGAGGCCGGAGGAAGCAGCTTCTCGGCGGGCTCCGCGGGCTCATAAGGATGGATCCTGAAGGGCCACTTACTCGTCCATGGCGAGGTACTTCTTGTGCTTCAATGGTCGGCAGGGGCGCTCAATGCCACTCGAAGACTCCTTCCTCTTACGGAGAGCGTCGAAGTCTATGCAGAACCGGCCTAGGCTCTCGGCGTGAGGGCCGGCGCATGGCACAGACGAAGGAGCGCCTGGGGGCCTGCCTCAGGCACGCCAAGCTGAGAGGAGCGGCCGGGCACCGCTTCTTGGTGGTCTGTCGAGCCCTCGGGAGCTTCGACCTCGGGAGTCGCAAGTTGCGCCCTCTCATCAACGACCGCCTTGTGGCGGGCTCCACAAGCTCAAGAGGACGGTGCCTCGAGAGATCCACGCGACATCAGCACCTCAACACCAGGTCCCCCTGCCTCAATCATGCTTGCCTCCCTGCACCCCCTCTTGAGGCAAGGTCAGCATTGGCTGCGGGGAAGGGGGGTCACGGCAACAGGATTCTCGTGAGTCCCCATGAGGCTAGTCGGGCGCAACCTCCATTTGTTGAAGTGAGGCATTTGCCTCACGAACTCGGCTCTGCCCGAGCAGAGATACAGAAGGCCGCCCTCGTGCCGGATATCGCCAGGTGAAGGGTCGCCCGTCAGGACCTCCAGCACCTTCCTCAGCATCTCAGGCGGCAGCTTCGTGTCCTGGAGCCTCATACGGTCTTGATGCCTGGACAGGGCCCACATCGGTCGTGAATGGCGCTGGAGAGGAGCAACGCGGAACTGGAGGAACTTCCTCACCACCTTGGGCGCGGTCACACCGAGCGCTCTCAACCTCCCCAGCCGACGCCATACGAAGGGAAGCCGGGGGCTCACGAGCCTCTCATGGCCCCAGTCCGGATTGGGAATAGCAGGCAATGTCGGATGTGAGAGTAGGGGGCTGGGCACTCAGACATCCACATATAGCCACCGCGTCCGAAACCCGTTCATAGAAGTTGAAAGGCTAAAATCAATCCCTGAGGCGGCCGTCTCGGCCACGTCCTGGAAGCTCACGCACCTTGAGCACTGCGGCGGGTCGGTCAGGCGCAAGGAGAAGAAGTGGCGCAAGAGAGAAACTGAAGCGGCAATGCCCACCATGGCTTCGTAGACAAAGGCGAAGACAGCAAGAAGATTAATGGATTGAGGATCGAGATGCATCATGTGGATCTGATAGTAGGAAAGCATTGCATTGAAGAAAGCAGAGAAAGGGGGAACCAGGCCTGCCCACAACGCGTCAACGAAGAATCGAACCTTTGTTACAACCCTGTCGATGGAGGCGTGGGATGCGGGCCAAACCGCCATCCTACCGCACTCGTTGAAACTAGTGGCGAGTGCGGGGCGGACCTTCTCCAAGGCCTCCAGATTGAGAACCAGTGACCGGTCGATGGCGGGCTCGACTGCAGGAGGGGAGCCCGACGAGGACACATGCTTCTTCCCCTTCTCTCTGCTAGCTGGCGCCATAGCAATGGAGGGGGCGGAGCTCAGGTCAGATTGGAAATAGGAGCAGAGGTTCGGAGGAAGAAAGGGGAATAGGAAGCACGCGGGCAGCAAGGCGGGAATAACTGTGTAAAGCTTCATGTCCGCCTAGCCAGGCGGATATTGGGGGAGCGTGAGGAAGGGAGACGCCCACGTCCCATCAGTCGCCACGCGGCGACCAAGGCCATAGGCTGTTGGGGCCCGTGGCGCTCCGCACTTGCCCTTTGGCTTCGCTGCTAAGCTAAGTCCGAGCGCGCCTTGGGCCCCGGGGCTACTGTCGGCATTCCGGGAACGGGGGTACCCAGACATGCCTGCCTGCGGCCTGCGGCATGGCTCAAGCAGTGGCCCAGTACGGCCCGTCTACATCTACCCAAGCCCAAGACCCTTGCGAGGGGCCAAGCCTCACGGGGCGGACAACGCAAGGCCTCCTCAGGGATGGCCTCACAAGGCAGGCTCGCATGGAGGCGGAGAGATCAAGGCAAGGAGTACCTCGCAAGGTGCTCGTGACGCAAGCCATGACGATCGAGACCAGACGGGCGCTAGCCGATGCAGTGTCCTCGTTTCCTATTTGGTGCAAACGGGGCAAGCGCAGGCGCGGAGTACCGAGGCATCAAGCAAAGGTTGCCATATCAGTGCGACGAGACCAAGACCAGCAGATCAGCAGTACGGAGGTCACGATGGAGCCCAAGACGGCGTCATCACCAGTGCCTTTAGCAGTCGAAGACCAACTTTAGTCAGGGTAGCTTGTACTAGCTATCCCCTTTCAAAACAGACGATGTTGGCTCCCTTCCCGCTCAAAATTTGGGAAGAGGACCAGGGCCCCTATAAATAGAGATAGCCACCGCCATAGAGGGATATCTCATCTAGAGCGTATCGAATCCTAGACAAGTAGAACACCACACCAGCTCAAGAACACCCCTCGCGAGGTTGTTCTTCCTCTATACTATTCATCATCAGCCCCAGCGGTAATCCACCACACCACACACTACAGTGGGGTATTACACCACAATGGTGGCCCAAACTAGTATAAACCTTGTGTCCCTTGTGTTGTTCATCGTGTAGTTTAGATCCACAGCAAGGCTTCGGAACATAGATCGATAGGGAGAGGACCTTCGCGCACACCCTGGAGTTCGAACCTTAAGGGTTTTGCCAGAACCCGATATCCGACAGGGTGCCCTGCCCCTCCTTACATAAGTTGAAGGGGCGGGTTACATGTGGGTCCTATTAGGATTAGACTAGTCTATTACAAGTGGAGTCCTAGTTGTGCTTCCTTTGTAATGGAATATTCCTTACGATTTCCTCTTAAGCCGGCCCACCATAACATGAGCCGACCTTTTGGGCCTTGGTCCTAGTCTTCTAACTGACCCGTCGTCGGGGTCATTAGTGCGTCTCCAGGCTCGTGAATCGTCAGACCAATGAGCTGCCAGACTCGTGAATCGCCAATCTCACGGTGGGTCACCAATGAAACGCCAAGTCCGGCTGGTCATCCTTCTAGCCGGGTCATACCGTGGGGTATATCCCCGACACTTAGGGTTTTCCCCTTTTATCTACTATACTATGATCTGCGTAGGTGCTTTTTGTCGTCCTAGCATTACTCCACCCTTCAAGCTAAACAACACAACACTCAAAATTCGAAAGCTTAGTTGTTTAAATATGATTGTGATATGATACTGATATTAGTTAACAGACACATTTAATTGGTTGGCTAAAGGTCCTACTTGAGTTTCCAAATGCATCTCGCGACACATAGAGAGACAGCAGAATTGCATTTCTTTGTCACTTGTTGACTGAACTTTCTTGTCCATACCAAATCTTAGTAGTTACTTCAAAGCAAACATCGGTTGCTAACTACCCTTTGCATGGTTTGCAGCTTGAGATCTGCCATCCCATTGCCACAGTCAACACTATACTCATCATGCTTATGGTTTCCCCATTTTATGATGACCACAATCAGCCTACATGGTTCGTGTCATAATAGCACTGCTCCACCCATCGAGCTAAACAAGCTTAGTTGTACAAATTCATATCTATACCTACTATTAAAGGGAATAGATATTCTTGGTTTGGTTTGGAATTGGGTTTCTGTCGTCCGTCGCCCACTTTTACAGAAAACACCCTGACTTTACTGATAATCAACCCGCAATCCTATTAACCAGTCAACCTGAACTGGTACGGGCAACAGAAAAGAAAAAAACACCCAAGACCCATGACCTTGCCTCCCATCCGGCGTGCGCCGCCGCCGGCCTCGCCTTCCGACGCGCGCCACCGCCGCCGGGCCCACCCTCAAGTAAAGGGAACCAAACCTACAAGGAGATGACCGTGTCGCTCCTAACCGAAACGGGGAAGTTCAACATCAGCGGCGCTGTCGTGGCTAGACCTGCAGGGAGTGCAGGCCAAGCTGCGCCGGGTGCACCGCCTGTTCGACGGACTCAACATGAAACTGTTGGTGGAGCACGCGGCAACGGCCGAGGAGCGCGCCCGGGAAGAGGGCCGGCTGGACTTCGTGGACATGCTCCGGTTGGTGGCCTGGAGCATGCCGGGGCGAGACGGACAACGTGAGTCGCGAGCAAAGGATGAAGCAAGGATGAGCGCCGCGGGATCGGCCGGGCCTCTGGGGGCATGTCGCAGGTGGCGGAGGCTGTGGGCGGGGCCGTCCGAAACGGATTGGAGGCGAGGCTGCTGGCCGGATCTGGAGCGGGCCGATGACTGGGGCGGGATGGCCAGATCAGACCCACGGCAGAGGAGCTTCCATGGCGCCTATGGGTTCCTCGCCGATAAGGGGTGCTGCCCTGGCTCTGGCCAGCCACCACGGCCGCGCGCACTCCGGGAGAGTGGAGTGCATCGTCGGCACAACACATGTAGAAGAGGAGGAGGAGCAACACTGGGTGGTAGTGGTTGGAGAAGAGGAGGAGTAGCGTTGAGTGAGAAGGAGGAGTGGCGATGAGGATAAGGCAAGCAGATGAGCAGATGGATGAGAAGGAGTTGCGCTGGCCGGTCGGTGCTTTTATTTAATGTAACCAAATGGAATTGGTCTTGTACCGGCTAGAAGCTACCGGATGCATGCACGCTAGCATCAATTACAAATTTTTATTTTCTGGAAGAGGGACGATTATTACTTGCTGTTGTTTGTTGTTACTTGATGGTGTTTGTTGTTACATTATATATACGTTCTTCTTTCAAAATAAGTGTCATAATTTTAGTACAACTTTGTACCATAGTTAATACAAAGTTAAAACATTTATTTTAGAGTGGACGGAGTATAGTAATTAAAAGTGAGTAAAATATTAGAAGGAAATATTTCTTAAGGGAGAAGATATTTGAAGCTCAGCCGTGCTTGCTGTCCATGAAGATATTCCTCAAAACTGGATGCCATGGGTGAGACAGGGTGGAGAGACGGAGGGATGAAGAATAGAGAGAGTGCGACATCGGTGCATCTTGCTCGCGCCCTATTTCACCCAACACGACTGCTGAGAAGGGGGAGCACTACCCTCCGTCGTACCATCTATCCCGCAGTTTTGCGTACCCTAATCTTGATCCCCATCGATGCCCAACGATAATGTCCAGGGAAGTGGTCTTGTTGGCATGGAGGGTGTGGTCCTACTGCTGACGGCAACGTGTCAACAAAGAACGACAAGCATTGTAAATACTTTACTTTTCGGCCCTCATATTTTTAAAATGGGAAAGCATAAATATGAATCAATGTTGATAGGGATTGAGAGATATAGGTACAAGTATGTGAATGATGCACAATTACTTTCGCATCGAAGGATTAGTCGATGATTTACTCGATCGACAAATGTTTAGATATTTTAATTATTTTTACACGGGGTTGTTAAATAACAACAACTTATTAAATATTATTTTTTTGGAGAGAGTTGAAGAAATAGTTATATTGGTAGAGAAAAATATTACGAGCTTTTGGAATACAATAAGATCTTCATAAAGTGGATTCTTACGAGTCTTACAACCAATATAATTGGAAAATCTTATTATTCACCGTGACAGGTAAACTCTTGAATATCACATGAACACTCAGATCTATTTTATACCCGTTGCAATGCACGGGCATTTTTGCTAGTATGATATTACGCTGATATTAGTAAAACTGAGAGATGTTTAATTGGTCAGCTAAATGTTCCTACTTTAGTTACGAAATGCATGTGAGCCACATATGGAGAGACCAGAAAGAATAGTATTTCTCTGTGCGTTCTGGTTCATCATGGGTGGCCAACTGACATTGTATTGAAAGCCTTGTAATATCTTCAATCTGCTTGCTCTTCTTTAAGATGATCCTCTTCTCTTGCGGTCGACTGGTCAGATCAAGTTGTTCTCCCTTAGTATATTTTGAATCTGTCAGGTCAGGTCGACTTGTTCTTCTTTACTATTGTTGAAGTTGTCATCGGTGAAGTTTCATCACTTCTGGAGGTCTCATATTTCGAATAGTAGGCCACATTATATTAATGCAAACACCAAATTATAGCATGCATGGCATCTCTTAAAAGATTTGCAGAGATAGCACAAAGGGTTTTACAGGGATGAAGTATTGGATTAGAATCACTTCTGCATTACAAAGATAATCTCACTTGTTTTTATGTTTTCATGCATGTCAGATATTGAACATTATCAAAATGAATACGAGAATGGGCGCACGAGAGGAATATTGTGGAACAATCCACTAGCTAACAAACTTGGCATGGTGGAGGATGGCCTATCTTATTCACCCATTAAGGTGCTTGCTCTAACTTGGCAAGGTTGTATAGGTCGCACATATTTTGCATCTGACCTCTTGCATTAATTCTACTTTGTTACACCATCTGCTTAGTTTAAGCATCATATATGAGTATGTGTCGTCATACTATGTTTTTCCAGTCAAATGTTGTTCTTTCGTAATGGATGTCCAAAAGGAAGAGTGTGAGTGCAGATCCTCAAGGAGTACAAACTAGGTATTTGGAAAAGGTAGTGATACATGTTAAATTAGATAGATCAGCAGCCACAGAAAACACATGCCCAACTGTACCACACTTTACCCCTACTCCAGTGGCCAAACCCCTTTTAGAACTGCTGAGAACCTAGTGTCAGGTACTGTCTATGATACCAATTCAAAATTTTAACTCCTACATTTTTGCATGTGCCTTACCTTCTCTTTTGTATGAAAACTAATTTCAGATGAATCTCCTTGCTCAAAGGATCATACGATCTCACAACAATACTGGGCTCTGCATTACTCTTGTCAGTACCTCTCTCCCTTTTGCCTTGTAACCTTGTACTCAATTAATTTCTATTTGATTATGTATCATCAGTCTGCACCTGAGCTTCATTATCCTCCGATTCTTCCACATCTATATTTACTCTTTGCAAAATGTAGAATAATGGCAACACTTATAAAGAATTTTCTTTGGGGAATTTATTGAATTATCCTTCCATCAACATGGAGAAGGGCTTTGTCCAGCCCGTGTTAACATGTAATGTAAGTTCATCCTTCTCAAGCCTTCAAACTTTGTTCTAGTATAGATTTGGATAGCCATCATTTCCTCCACTGCTGTTTGCTTTGCTGTTTACATCTGATTGGATTTGGCAACAACTACTAGTTTCAAATTGTAGTTGTAGAAACATGTTCCTTATGAAGAACAGATCCATTTATTTGTTTATATAATTGTGAAACATGTTATGTGTCTCCTAGTTTCTCTTTCAGAGTCGTATCTCTTATGCCAGGCAGAACTTTAGGCAAGATAGTGAAACCTATTATGTGTCTCCTTGTTTCTCTTTCAGAGTTGTATCTCTTATGCCAGGCAGAACTTTAGGGAAGATAGTGAGCCAAACCATCTTGAGGACAGCGATATGACCCCAAGGTCCTGTCTTGATGAAGATAGTGAGTTGAAGCTACTCACCAGCAGGTGTGAGACGACCTCTGTGCAGTCACTGCCTCAATCAGTTCAACTTCTTCAGTCTCAACTTAAAGCGGAAAGGCTTGCTTCAGCTCAGCTCCGACTTGAAGTCAAAGATGTAATGAAGATGTCAGAGGACTGCCTCGCGCACTATCATGCCATACAACTACGGGTGAAGCATCTATCGTTGACACAACTGAGGTCTAATCAGCTTCTTCGGCTGTTTGGGGGCCCGACCTAGTCAGGCCTAGTGCCTTCTGAAGTGCTCTCAGTTTTGTATATTCTTTTGTCGGTGCATTTATTTGCACTGGTGGCGAACTTTGATGCCCAGTGGATGTAATATGTGTAATAGCCGTGATAGCCTAGCGTAAGTTGCTTGCCTATTGATTTCCTTGTTGTCTTGTTTATTTGTTTCGTTGTAGTCAATGCAGTTCTTTTCCGTGGTTTGCTAGTGGCCGCAATAACCTATTTTTTAAAACTAGGCCACAATAATCATGGGCTACATATTTACTGTAGTGACATTGGGCCTCCTATGGGCCGTAGAAACAATGGGCCTTCTATGGGCCATAGAAACAATGGGCCATCTACGGGACGTATCATGAATGGGCCTTATACGGGCCGTATGATTGATTGGCCAAACATGGGCCAATTATAGACCGCATTATGGCCGTAATCAGGCTAGACTTGGAATCGTCCGTTCATGGGCCAACCATAACGGGACGTCATTAATAGGCCGTATTTGATGACGCTATGAAAATGGCCCAACGTATTAACGAGCCACAAACGGGTCGACTATAACCACGGGCTGAATTTGGCCCACACGCAGAAAATGACAGTGACAGGCCGTATGTAAGCGAATGCTGGAAATCAGCCCAAGAATAAATGGGCCCTGAGAAGGCCAAAAGATAACATGGGCTGCAAACGACCAAATGGATTAATGGGCCGTTAATGGGTATAAAGTGATACACTGTTCATTACGGGCCAGTTTCACCATGGGTCGTTAATGGGCCAAGAGTTACAAAGGGCCTCATATGGGCCAAAATACGTCATGGGCCATACATGGGCCAGAACTTAAAATGGGCTGGAATCATATTGGATGGCCCGATGACGCTACTGGGCCTAATTCGGATAGGTCGTAATGGGTTCTAGGTTAGCGGGCTGTAAATGGGCTATATGCGACACGCCGTTAACAGGCTTTCTGTGGGCCGGCCTGCCATCTTTTAACCAAGTCAAATGGGCCGGCCTTTTCACAGGAATGGGCCTCTGTTGGGTCGTGCAACGTGTCGACGTATCATAGGTGCCTTCGGTCCAATGAGTGGATGACATCTGTCCCAATGGTGAGCCGCACGTGTTTCCTCCAGCCAATGATGATTTTACACATGGAAAATCCCCATTGGTCGGGGCTGTTAACGGGTTATCGGATCCAAAATGGACCCGATAGCTTAATGGCGTTCTGTTATGGTGGATGCCACATGTCGGTCAACCTTGATGAAAGCACTTCTATGATGCGCGATTTATCGTCATGGAAGTGGACACTTCCGTGATGATAATTTTGGTAATGTCGTTGAACACTTCTACGATAGCACAGGTATGACTATCTTGATTCTATCATAAAATCGTCATGGATGTACATGCATGACAAAAAACGCGACCTACTGTGACAAACACATATCATCACGGAAGTGTATTTTTTTGTAGTGTCCCGGGGTGATCAAAGGTAATAGGTTCCTACCTCATGAACTACAACCAAACCAAATGTCCCAATCCTACTCATGCAAATCTTTGACGGATAAACTAATGCATAGTAAAAACTGGGTATTGAAAAGTATGATCAAAGTGTAACTTCCCTTGCTGACGATCGGAAAACTCTAGGGATTCGTAGTAACAAGCTTCGCACTCCGGAAAATCTAGCGTAATCAAACAATAGCATACATAAGCACTCAAACAAGAGAATGCAAAGAAACCAAAGAAAAGATCCAAAAAACTCGAAAACAAGCAAATAACTAATCTAAACAGAAAAAAATTAACAGCATTAGAATTATGTGGATTAGATCTTAACAGAAGGTACAAGTGATTAGCTATGATTTGCAAAAAGAATCAACTAAAACGGAGCTATGAAACTCAAGATATGAACAAAACAAGATCAAATTCTGAACTAAACTCAAAATTTAAATTTTCAAAAAGATGTTCAAGTTGGTTTGCTGGATAGATGAGATCGCTCTGAAGATTTTTGCGTTGGTTTCGTCAAATTTGGACAAACGAGCAAAAAGTTGTGCTAGTTTGAAACGGAGGGACTAATTTGTAATTAAAAACTACGAATAGGTCCCTGGCAAAAAATTAAAATAAAAAGAAAAACTCTATCGAACGAACGTTCGCTACAGAACCTAACAGAATGAAAACCATTCTCAACAGAAGCTGAAGCGATGAATGTTCACTAAATAAATGAAACAAAAAACAGAGCCGAGATCTAACCCGTCGGATCTTGATCCGACAGTCGATATTGGATTAGGGGCTACCGGCGGCAGCAGCGGTCGACGGCGGCGGCAGCTGCATGCGGGAAGGCGGCAACAACGCCGTTGTCGCCGCCGTCTGCCACCGTCGGCTTGCGGC
>NC_041391.1:535278062-535281238 GCF_002162155.2 Triticum dicoccoides | reverse complement strand
GATGTGCCGGTGGTAATGCGCGGCGGCGGTGAATGGTGGCGGCGGCGGTGGTGATGTGCGGCAGCGGCGGTCGATGTGGAGAAGGGGGCTGGGGTGGCCGATATTTATAGGAGGCCGGGGGGTCGGGCGGCTCGGGGAGGGGGCAAAGGTGGTGCGGAGGTGAAGTCCGACCCGGACTCCCGGGAGAGGCGGTGAGGCGTGCTCCGCCCGGACTCCAGGAGGGAGTCGGTCGGGCGGGCGAGCTGGACTGGGCCTTGGCATGGCGGGATGCTGGCCGACCCGGTCCAGCGGAAAGTTTTTTTTGAAAACATTTTTCCGGAAGAAAAACACGCAAAACTAAAATAAATAAATACTAGAAAAATTCACATACTAGAAACATTTTTTCGGAGGAAAAACACACAAAACTAAAAACATTTTTCCGGAGGACCCTTATTAGTGACCTAGTGAACATTTTTCTGGGCCCAAATGCCTAAACGAAAAACAAACATTATAGTACTAATTACTCCGCAAATAAATAAATAAACTAGCAAATAAAATCAAATAAAATATCCAAAAATTCAAAATTTAATTTCCAATATTTAACAATTTGATCCGATTTTCCAAATTTTGATAAATCAAGATTGGACTTTTTGTGAAACGTCCAACTCTCTCAAATTGGTCCTTGAGTTGCTTAAGGTCTCTTGGATCAAAAAGCAACCAAAACAAAAACAACAAAATGCATAAATCATGGATGCATATGAATGATCTATGAATAACATCCAAATTTAAAATTGGGATGTTACAAACCTACCCCCCTTAAGATGAATCTCGCCCTCGAGATTCGGGTTTGTCAGCAAAAAGGTGTGGGTGGTCCTTGCGGAGGTCTTCTTCACGCTCCCAGGAGGCTTCCTCCTTGTTATGGTGACTCCACTGAACTTTGCAAAACTTGATGACTCTGCTGCGAGTAACTCGGCTGGCAAACTCGAGAATCTTTACGGGTTTCTCCTCATAGGTTAAGTCACTCTCCAACTAAATCGCTTCCAGTGGCACTGTATCTCTCAATGGAATATCAGCCATCTCTGGATTGCAGTTCTTCAACTGGGAAACATGAAACACATCATGAACTCCTGACAAACCTTCGGGTAATTCAAACTTGTAAGGGACTTCTCCCATTTGTTCCAAAACTCTGTATGGTCGCACAAATTGTGGTGCTAACTTTTCTTTGACTCCAAATTATTTAACTCCTCGAAGTGGGGACACACGAAGATATGCTCCATCTCCGACTTCATAGGTTATCTCCTTGCGTTTAGTATCAGCATAACTCTTCCGTCTGAACTGGGCTATCTTGAGTCTATCACAAATCAACTTGACCTTCTCCTCAGAATCTCTGATTAAATCTGGTCTGAACAACTGTCAATCTCCAACTTCATCCCACGACAATGGTGTCCTACACCTCCTTCCGTACAAGGTTAAATTATCATCCCAACTAGATTCGTAGTCTAGCTCACAAGCTCTCAGCATGTCCTCCAGAATCTGATTGACTCTCTCTGTCTGTCCATCTTTCTGCGGATGAAAGGCTGTACTCAACTCTAGCATGGTACCCAAAGTTTCGTGCAACCGATTCCAAAACTTTGAAGTAAACCGTGTTCCTATATCTGATACGATGTCCTCGAAACTCCATGCAGACATACGATCCTAGTCATGTATATCTTCGCCAACTTAGTATACATGACTAGGATCGTATGTGCAGCTCCTATCGGGATTGTCGGCGCATCGAGATATGGTTTTAGTTGTACGTAGTGTTCATCTGGTGTTGCCTTGAGAACAAGATATGTGCAGCTCCTGTCGGGATTGTCGGTGCATCGGGCGGTCTTGCTGGTCTTGTTTTACCATTGTTGAAATGTCTTGTAAACCGGGATTCTGAGTCTGATCGGGTCTTCCTGGGAGAAGGTATATCCTTCGTTGATCGCGAGAGCTTATCATGGGCTAAGTTGGGACACCCCTGTAGGGTATAATCTTTCGAAAGCCGTGCCTGCGGTTATAGGCAGATGGGAATTTGTTAATGTCCGGTTGTAGATAACTTGACACCAGATCCGAGTTAAAACGCATCAACCGCGTGTGTAGCCGTGATGGTCTCTTCTCGGCGGAGTCCGGGAAGTGAACACGGTCTTTGGGTTATGTTTGACGTAAGTAGGAGTTCAGGATCACTTCTTGATCATTGCTAGTTTCACGACCGTTCCATTTGCTCTCTTCTCGCTCTTATTTGCGTATGTTAGCCACCATATCATGCTTAGTCGCTGCTGCAACCTCACCACTTTACCCCTTCCTTTCCCATTATGCTTTTCTACTCTTGATACCCATGGCAATGGGATTGCTGAGTACTCATGACGTGAGAGCGATGCTTGCTTGCATTGAGTTCTTCTTCTTCTTCTTCGATCAGGGGATAGGTTCCAGGTCAGCAGCCTGGGCTAGCAGGGTGGATGCCGTTTGAGTTTCTGTTTGTGTTTCATCCGTAGTCGGATGTTGCTCCTATGTATTGTCATGTTGTATTCGTGTGGCATTGTATGCCTTATGTATGTATCCCCATCTATTATGTAATGTTGATGTAATGATATCCACCTTGCAAAAGCGTTTCAATATGCCAGTCTATCCTTGGTGGGACCTTCGAGTTCCTTTTGGATAGGGTCGCATATTGGGCGTGACAAGTTGGTATCAGAGCCTCGACCGACCCTAGGAGCCCCCTTGATTGATAGTGTAGTTTGGCCGTTGTTGAGTCTAGAAAAAAAACTGTTTTTGGAGTCTAGTTATATTGGAGAGTAGGAATTCTTTTTACTCCTCAGCCCCTTTGTCGCTCTGGTGAGGAATCTTGACGTAGGTCTTTTGAATTACTCCTCTTCCCCTTCAAAATTTTTCTTAGGATCACGCAGTTGGTTTTCTGATCATTGGTTCTCAGCTCTTTTCATCCGGTGCATTTCTCGTCAAGTTGACTCGAGCCTCTTCATCGTTGTCAAGTTCAATCCTCGGTTGTTTTCTTTTCCCACCCGCCCACCCCTTTCCTTCTTGAAGCCGGAGTCCATAATCGAGTATCCTTCCTACTCGTGTGAAGTCTTTGCTTTCTTTCCTCTATGATTTCAACCTGTTTTTTCTCTTCAAGTTACTTGTCGATTCCCCGTCCCAGTTGCCTTTGTTTTCCCGCC
>NC_041391.1:535209486-535277667 GCF_002162155.2 Triticum dicoccoides | reverse complement strand
GGAGCCTGAGTCTGTTTCAACCATCTATTTCATTTGTGTGGACCCTCTTCAGTCTTCCCTAAATTATTTCAACCGATGAATTCTCGTCTAGTTCGTCATTCTTCATCTCTTTTCTTCTCCGGTGGATTCAATTCCATTTTCGATAGTGATTATATCCTTTCCCTCAGCTCAAGTGCCTTCCCTGCTCGTTTGCCTCTCGCCAGTTTGTCCTTCCGGAGTGCTCAAGACATCTCAGGAGATTCGTCTGTGTTCCAACTATTTCGAGGTTGTCACCTCATTCAAATATTTCAATTGTTCCGGTGCTTCATCTATCTGTTCAAAAATCCTTTTCAACGGTGTTATCTCTTCAGTGGGCCCTAACCCATAGTATTTTTTTCCAGGATCTTACCTGACTCTTCTAATTTCCCCGGAGTTTTTCTCAATTCTTTTCAAAGTGTGACATAAGAATGGATTTCATCAGTCACATGCCTTCTCCAAGATCGTTTTCAAATGCTTTCATTGTTGGCTCAACCTCTTTGCTTTTCATTCTACCGGAGTATCTCAGTAATTTAGGTGGTGTTTTCCCGTCGTCTTTGAAGACCGAAGAAGAGTCTTTCCTCTAAATCTTACCCGTTCTCTCGAAGATTCGTGGTTCTAGCTTCATATCATCCTCTCGAATTATTCCATTTGTCAGATATTCCTTTTCTTAACCATCTGGAGTATGTCAGAAGTTGTTTTTCCATTTCTTTCACCGGAGGCCGTCGTTCCAGAAGAATTCTTCGTCCTCACATTTCAGCTACCGTTATCCATTTATCACGGTGCTTCGTTCAAGTGTTCTTTAATCAGCTCATTATCTCTTCGTTCTTTTGCATCTAAATCCCCCTCAAGCATATTAGTTCTTCTAATTCTTCCCGGTGATTCATTCTCTTTCATCAGTCATTCCGAATTCTTACGGTGGTTCCTTCAGATTCTTTTCCTTGGTTATCATTTTAATTCATTCATTCTTTTCAATCCTACCGGTGGTTCATGAAGACCTTCTCAAGTTTTGTGCTATCCCTTCTCAATCCTTTTCAAGAAGAATAAGTAATATGCAAAATCCATTGCTTGTCATCAATTTAATTTGATGAAGGTTAAGCATACAATAAACCTTATTCTTATTTCATCCAAGTGAGTAATACCTTCCTTCGGAGTTTGTTCTTGGTGAATAAATTCTAGTTCCAAGTGTCTTCATCTTTTCTTTTCCGGAGTTCAATTTCCTCGGCCATCTCGTCGGAGACCTCCATCTAAATCATCACAAGGCTCATCTTATTCTTTCATCCTTCATTCTATCTCATCATCCTTTTTGTTAGCGGAGTTCTTCATGGTGGTTCTGCATGATTTAATTCATTCGTCAAGAGTTCATCAAGATTTCGTTGTTGGAGCTCAAGTATCTTTTCTTCTCGCGTCTTGAAGAGCAAATAATTCTTCATTTTCTTCTGAAGTGAAGTTTTGCATTTCTTCGTTATTCTCAGCTATTTAATCTTTTCCACTTGTGGTCGGCGATCAGCTCATAATTTTGAGATGTTTTCCATAAGTCCACAACAAGCTTATTCTTTCGTTGTTGATTTTCTCAACAACTTCGTTCAATCATTCCTTCTAAATCCTTTTCATTCCTTATTTCAATTCTTTCTAGAGGTTTTGTGTCATGTCTTCATCAAGTATCATTCCATCCTCTCAAGCTCGTGTTCTATTCATTCCATTTTCAGCCGGAGTGCTGCCTAAATCCTTTTCAGCCTTATTCGTTTCTTATCTCGTTCTAACCGGAGTGGCTTCATAGTCTATCTGATTCCATGAGCTTTCGATTCTCGTCATTCTCGGCGTTCCTCTCTTATTCTCGAGTGCTCTTGATTCTTAGCTTCTTCTCTTCAGTTCTTGCTTCACTTCATCCCTTTTTCCCTTCCGTCTCGGTCCTAAGATCTCGGGATGAGATCTCTTGTTCGTGGAGGAGTGTTGTAACGCCCCGGATCCGATGCGCCAGGTGTCAGCCAGTTATTCGTCGTTGTCATGTCAATTCCTTGCATGTTGCATTTTGCCATGTCATCATCTGCATTCCATCTACATGTTTTTCAAACTTGCATCCGTTCGGGTTCTCCCAGTTCTCTCCGTTGTCCGTTCGGAGTCCGGACCTCTCGCGCGCACCCGTCGCCCCTCTCAGACCTTGTTTTCGTGTGCGGGTGTTCAACTTTCTCGGAATGGCCCGAGGTTTGCCAAGCGGCCTTGGTATAGCACCGGTAGACCGCCTGTCAAGTTTCGTGCCATTTAGAGTTCATTTGATACTCCAACGGTTAACCGCGTAGCCCGAAACCCCCCTTTCTCTTTGCAGCCCAACACCCCTCCAAAGTGGCCCAAAACCCATCAAACTCCCCTCCATGCTCTCGGTCGTTCAATCACGATCGCGTGGCCGAAAACCTCTCCTCATTTGGACTCTCCTAGCTCCCAGAATCTATAAATATGTGCCTCCCGTCCAAATTCGCAGATGAAAATCCCCCCGAAACCCTAGCAACTCCCCCTCCGCGCAGCCAGACATGTCCAACCCAGCCGGACGCATCTCCGCCGCCACTCGCAGCCTATGGCGCGCCGCCACGTGGCGCCCTGCGCCGTCCCCGCCGCCGCGGCCCGGAGAGCCCGGATCGGGCCCTCCCGGCCCATCTCCGTGCGCCGCCACCCGAATCTCGCTCGCTCCAGCCCCGCCGCCGTCCGCCTCCCACGCCAGCGCCGCTCCCCGCCGGCGACCTCGTGCCGCCCCGCGACCCCAGCGCCGGCTGCAGCCTCGTCTCCACCGCCGGAGTGCGCCTCCTCTGTCGGCCTCGCGCGGAGCGCCCGTCGCCGCCCCGCCACCGGGCTCCTCAGACCCCGCCGGCGAGCTCCTCCGTCCCGCGCCGCCGCCCCTCGCCGGTAACGCCATCGGGCACCGCCGCCGCCTTGGTCCCGCTCGGGGTCGAGGAGGCGATGCCCCAGCGCCCCTCCTAGGCCGGCCCCTCGCGTCTAGTGGGCCACGGCCTCGTCCGCGGCCCAGCTGCCCCATCTGCGTCCTGGGCCGAGCCCACTTGGTGAGCTCCACCTTCCCGTGCCCTGAGCGTCTGATAGTAACTTGCGCCTCTCCGTTTTTTCCTGAAATATGTCCAAGTCCTGAAGTTTTTTGACATTATCATGCCATGTTCATCGCATCGTATCTCTGCATCCGTAGCTCCGTTTTGCGCGTGTAATATGTGAAATTGTTCGTCTCAATGAGTACTTCACTTCATTCCATTGCATCATGTTCATTAGAATTCATCTTGATGCCTGAATCATTGTTGCAAGAGTGCATGTTGCTGTTGATCTGCTGAAACTGTTATAACATGCTCATTTGTCATTTTTGCCATCTTTGATGTGTGCATCCTATGAGGTTGATGTCTACATGTGTTTTGATCTATGCCATGTCTTCTTTACAGAGGTGCTTAACATGTATTTTTTTGATCAATGTGGTGACTAGCACAAGCATGCAAACTAGGCTTCGTGATGTTGCTGATTTTAGTCCCTGTTCTGCTGTTATTTTGATGCCATGTTAACATGATGCTACAGAGAGATCCATGCATATTTTGATTTACTTCAGTAAGGGTGTTTTGAACATATGGTTATGCTCTATCCATCCCTGCCCTTGGTTTCAATTACGGAGTAGTCTAGCATGTCATTTTCATGCTCTACTTTTGCTACAAAATGTTTCCTGGCAGATTGTTTACATGTTATTCAATTTTGCCAAGGTTGTTGTAGTTGATCCTTGCATGCTATGAACTTGTTCTTGCCTTGGTTAGCTTCATAAACATGTCTTCTTGCTGATGCTATGCTTATCTTGTCATGCAATGACTTGTGGTGAGTGAATCGAGCTTGTTAAGTAGTGTACTTGTTGTTACTGTTTTGCTAGGCTGAATCTGTTATTTCGTGATGCTATGTAAACCTGCTCCTACTAGTCATTTTATGCATAATCTGGAGATGTTAACTAATGGTGTTTTGTTCTACATGTCATGCTCTATCCATCCAGGGCCCTGGTCGCAATTATAGCCTGCTGTAGCTTGTTGTTTCCTTGCTCCAAAGTTGCTAAATAATGTTGCTGTCAGCCGGTTAACATTAAGTTTAGTTGTTTCCATGCTTGTTGTTAATGATACATGCACCTTATGAACTTGATATTGCCATGCTTAGCTACAAAAATATGTCTTCTTACTGTTAGGTACCTTGTCATGCCATGTTTTGATCTGCGGGGAGTGGTACAAGCTCACCAACATGCCTACTTATCGTTGTTCCTGCCATGCCCTGTTTGCTGAATCTGTTAACGAAACTTGCTATGTTTACGTGGGTGCCATCATATCTTCTGATCCTTTTTGGCTCATGGTCAGTAAGGGACTTTTGTTCTATGCATTTAGTAGTATCATGTCATGCCTTTGTTTGACATGATAAGTTCATGTAACATGTTGTTTGATAGCTCTAAACATTGCAACCTGGTGTTATTTTCTGCAAAGTCTGAACTGTTATTATTTGCAATCTTGCCATGTGTGTTTGAGCATGTTCTAGTGAATTCTGGAGATAGCTCAGTGTTCATGTTTTGTTATGATTTACCTGTACATCATGTCCATGTCTTTTGTTTTCATGTTGAGATGTTGTAGCATGTTGTTTTGATGCTTGCAATATGCCTAGTTGCTGTTTTGGACAGATTGTTGCTATAACTTGTATAGTGTGTGTGTTGAACCGTTGCTCCGTTTTGAGTGTGCTCTATATGAAACTTGCTTGATTTTGCATGTAGTTTTATATTATCATGTTGCATCCATGTTTTGAGGTGTTTGCTGGATGTTTGGGTGCATTTTGCATCAATGCCATGTTTAACTTGTTTTGCTCATATCTTCTAGGCCGTAGCTCCGAATTAAATGAACTTTATATGTAACTTGACTAAAATCTCGTGTAGATCATCTTTGTGCATCTTAACTTGCTGTTTAACAACTTGAACATAAGGTTTATTCAGATCTGGACCAATTTCGAAATATGCATATGAGGACTTACCGGAATTGTTATATGTTGTTCCCGGCTTCATTTAAACTTGCCTTGATGTGTGGCTCTTGTTTGCATCATCTCTTGCCATGAGTAGCTTCATGTAGTCTTGTCTTGCATCATACTTGTTTGTGCATCATGCCTTGTTCTTGTGTGGTGTGTTTACCTTGTTGTGTGCTTCTTCTCGATAGTTCCTGTTTCGTTGTGATCGTGAGGATCCGTTCGACTACGCTTGGTTCGTCTTCGTGGCTTCATCTTCTTCATGGACTCGTTCTTCTTCCTTGCGGGATTTCAAGCAAGATGACCGCTACCCTGGATCTCACTACTATCATTGCTATGCTAGTTGCTTCGTTCGCTTTGCTGCGCTACCTATCTTTTGCTCATCAAGCCTCCCATATTGCTATGAACCTCTAACCTTTGACACCTTTCCTATGCAAACCGTTTCTTGGCTATGTTACCGCTTCTGCTCAGCCCCTCTTATAGCGTTGCTGGTTGCAGGTGAAGTTGAAGATTGCTCCATGGTGGACAGGATTTTGGTTGGGATATCACAATATCTCTTATATTATTAATGCACCTATATACTTGGTAAAGGGTGGAAGACTCGGCCTTTTGCCAAGTGTTTTGTTCCACTCTTGCCGCCCTAGTTTCCGTCATACCGGTGTTATGTTCCCGGATTTTGCGTTCCTTACGCGGTTGGGTGATTTATGGGACCCCCTTGACAGTTCGCTTTGAATAAAACTCTTCCAGCAAGGCCCAACATTGGTTTTACCATTCGCCTCACCACCACCTACTTTTCCCTTGGGAGTCGCGCTCTCGAGGGTCATCTTTATTATAGCCCCCCCCTCGGGCCAGTGCTTGTCTAAGTGTTGGTCCGAAACAGAGCCACTTGCAGCGCCACCTCGGGGAAACTCGAGGTCTGGTTTTAGTTGTACGTAGTGTTCATCCGGTGTTTCCTTGAGAACGAGATATGTGCAGCTCCTATCGGGATTGTCGGCGCATCGGGCGGTCTTGCTGGTCTTGTTTTACGATTGTCGAAATGTCTTGTAAACCGGGATTCCGAGTCTGATCGGGTCTTCCTGGGAGAAGGTATATCCTTCGTTGATCGCGAGAGCTTATCATGGGCTAAGTTGGGACACCCCTGCAGGGTATAATCTTTCGGAAGTCGTGCCTGCGGTTATAGGCAGATGGGAATTTGTTAATGTCCGGTTGTAGATAACTTGACACCAGATCCGAATTAAAACGCATCAACCGCGTGTGTAGCCATTATGGTCTCTTCTCGGCGGTGTCCGAGAAGTGAACACAGTCTTTGGGTTATGTTTGACGTAAGTAGGAGTTCAGGATCACTTCTTGATCATTGCTAGTTTCACGACCGTTCCATTTGCTCTCTTCTCGCTCTTATTTACGTATGTTAGCCACCATATCATGCTTAGTCGCTGCTGCAACCTCACCACTTTACCCCTTCCTTTCCCATTAAGCTTTGCTAGTCTTGATACCCATGGTAATGGGATTGCTGAGTCCTCATGGCTCACAGATTACTACAACAACAGTTGCAGGTACAGGTTATGTGATGATCATGACGCGAGAGCGATGCTTGCTTGCATTGAGTTCTTCTTCTGCTTCTTCTTCGATCAGGGGATAGGTTCCAGGTTGGCAGCCTGGGCTAGCAGGGTGGATGTCGTTTGAGTTTCTGTTTGTGTTTCATCCGTAGTCGGATGTTGCTCCTCTGTATTGTGATGTTGTATTCGTGTGGCATTGTATGCCTTATGTATGTATCCCCATCTATTATGTAATGTTGATGTAATGATATCCACCTTGCAAAAGCATTTCAATATGCGGGTCTATCCTTGGTGGGACCTTCGAGTTCCTTTTGGATAGGGTCGCATATTGGGCGTGACACTGAGGTACACGTCAGGCTAACCCGGCAGTAACAATCGCAGAGGTCCTCCCCTTATGCCCTAGCCGAACTAACGGGAACGTAGGGCATAAACACAGGAGCCAGGCAACCCACCTTGGCCAAAACTTAAGTCATATCGATGCATATTAAGGCAAAGAAAAGGTACATATGGAAAAGTGACACATATGCAGTGGGCATGAAGCCTGGAAGATAATTATATTAAGCTTCTGTATAAGAAGCCCCCAGGTATGATTAGTGCGCATAGCGCGTCAAAATTGTGTAGTCGAGCTCCACTTGAAGCCTTTTAGGGCTATATATAAAAAAGAAAGAAAGAAAACGAGAGAGGATATAATTTAAAAAGGCGGAGGTAAGGAGACGAACACAGAGTTTGTCGGATTTCGGGTTCTGGCAGACCCTCTAGGTTTGAACTCTGGGGTGCACGCGGAGATCGCATGTCCTACATACCAATGTCTCGTCGCCTCGCAAGGATCTAAAGTACACGAAGAACAACACAAGGGACACAAGGTTTATACTAGTTTGGGCCACCATTGTGGTGTAATACCCTACTCTAGTTTGTGGCGCGGTGGATTGCCTCAGGGGCTGATTATGAACAATACAAGGAAGAACTACCTCACGAGGGGAAGAGTTCTTGTGGTGGTGGTGGTGTTGGCTGAGGTTCTAATTCTCCTCTCGTTGGTCTCCAGATGCCTCTACCCTGGGGGTGGCTAGTCCTATTTATAGGCGGAGGACCTGGGCCTCTTCCCAAATATTGAGCGGGCAGGGCGCCAACAATTGGCCATTTTGAAGGGGAACATCTAGTACGCTTATCCTGACTAAAGTCGGTCCTCGCCTGCCAAAGACTCTCGCGGTGACACCTTCTTGGGCTCCACGATGACCTCCATCCTACCATTCTGCTGGTCTTGGTCTTGTTGCACCGAAATGGTTGCCTTTGCTTGATATTCTTGCTTGCGCTTGCTCCCTTTGCACCAAAGAGGAAACAAGGACTCTGCACAGGCCGGCGCTCGCCTGGCATTGGTCGTCATGGATTGCATCATGGGAACCTCTTGAGGTACCCTACCTTGATCTCTCCGCCTCCTCGCGAGCCAGCCTGATGAGGCCGTGCTTGAGGAAGCTTCCTGTTGTCCGCTCCGCCAGGCTTGGCCCCTCGCAAGGGTCTTGAGCTCGTGTTGATGAAGATGGGCCGTACTGGGCCACCCCTCGAGACACGCTGCAGGCCGCAGGCAGGCAAGTTTGTGTACCCCCGTTCCCAGAACACCGACAGAGTTCGACGCTAGGCGTAGAATCTTCGGAGTCTGGCCGCGTTCATGGGTTCGGCTCGAGGAGGGAAAGGCGTCCTTCCTCAGCCCTGGCGCACTTGGTCGCCAAGTTGAACTGTCCCAGGGAGGTTCATAGGTCTTCATGGATCGCAAGCTCTTCTTTCATCTTGACATCACGCACACCGTCGGAGAAGGCTGAGATGATGGCCTCCTCAGACACCCTGGGGATCTTAAGGCGAGCGTTGTTGAAACGCTGGATGAACTTCTGCAGGGTCTCTCCTGGCTGCTGCTTGATGCAGCGCAAGTCGCTCATGGCCGGGGGACGGTCGCGGGTGCCTTGGAAGTTGGCGATGGATTGGGTGCGCATCTCGTCCCAGGAGGAAATCATGCAAGGAGCAAGGTTCAGGAGCCAGGTGCGGGCACCGTCCTTGAGCGCCATGGGAAACCAGTTCGCCATGACCTTCTCGTCCCTGTTGGCGGCTTCGATGCCCATCTCATAGAGCTAGAGGAACTCCGCAGGGTCGGCCCTGCCATCATAGCGTGGGGGCAAATCTGGCTTGAACTTGCCCGGCCAGGCCACGCCGCGCAGCTCAGCAGTGAAGGCACGGTAGCCTGCAGTGGCAACGGGAGGCCTTGGGTGACGGAGGGCTTGATCTTGGAAGTCTCCGTGTGTTGCCGCCAGGAGCAACATGGGGTCTTGGCGCGCTGGAGCAGGAGTGCGGTCGTGACGGGCCGGTGCGGGGAGCACCCGGGCAGCTTCTTGGGGACGAGGGATCTCTTGGCAGCTCTTCTCTTGCTGTGCTGGTGCCGGACGGAGAGGGTTCCGTCTAGGGGCCACGCGCCTTGGGGCCAAGGCGCCTTCTTGAGGGGGAGGCGGTTGAGGCGCCCCCGGAGCTTCATCGCCCGCGCAAGGCGAGACGCGATGCAGCGAGAGGGATGGAGCAGGGGAGCCCCCAGCGGCGCTGATGAGCTCGGTGATGCGGGCGAGCCATTCTCGTAGAGGTCGTCGACGGGACGGTAGAGGAGGAGTTCCCGAGCCAGGAGCAGCGCGGCGTGCACATGCGCAGGAGCGCGACGGGCGTGGGACGAGGAACCGGCTGGAGTCAGCGACGGGGTGGTGGTGCGGCCTTCTCGCCGCACCGAAGGATGCAGAGACGACACCTACTGCTCGTTCCCCGCCGGGCCGGTAGCGGCGTTGGCGGTAGGCGATGGGGAACGACGGCAGCACCCGCCGACGGGGGCCGTCTGGGCGACGTCAATGGCAAGGGCGGCCCGGCGCTCGGCGCGGGCTCGACGAGCGTCTGACATGGATGCGAGGGGCGGCGAAAAACAGGGCGGCGGAAGGCGGATTCCGGTGCACCCTTACCTGGCGCGCCAAATGTCGGATTTTGGGTTCCGACAGACCCTCTAGGTTCGAACTCTGGGGTGCACGCGGAGATCACACCTCCTACCTACCTATGTCTCGTCGCCTCGCAAGGATCTAAACAACACGAAGAACAACACAAGGGACACGAGGTTTATACTAGTTCGGGCCACCACTGTGGTGTAATACCCGACTCTAGTTTGTCGCGTGGTGGATGGCCTCAGGGGCTGATGATGAACAATACAAGGAAGAACTGCCTCGCGAGGGGAGGAGTTCTTGTGGTGGTGGTGGTGTTGGCTATGGTTCTAATTCTCCTCTCGTTGGTCTTGAGATGCCTCTACCCTGGGGGTGGCTAGTCCTATTTATAGGCGGAGGCCCTGGGCCTCTTTCCAAATATTGAGCGGGAAGGGCGCCAACAATTGGCCATTTTAAAGGGGAACATCTAATACGCTTATCCTGACTAAAGTCGGTCCTCGTCTGCCAAAGACTCTGACGGTGATGTCTCCTTGGGCTCCACGATGACCTCCATCCTGCCGTTCTGCTGGTCTTGGTCTTGTTGCACCGAAATGGTTGCCTTTGCTTGATACTCTTGCCTGCACTTGCTCCCTTCGCACCAAAGAGGAAAGAAGGACTTTGCGCAGGCCGGCGCCCGCCTGGCTTTGGTCATCATGGCTTGCGTCACGGGCACCTCGTGAGGTACCCTGCCTTGATCTCTCCGCCTCCTCGCGAGCCAACCTGACGAGGCTGTGCCCAAGGAATATTCTAGTCGTCCGCCCCGCGAGGCTTGTCCCTCGCGAGGGTCTTGAGATCGTGTTGATGAAGATTGGCCGTACTGGGCCACCCCTCGAGCCACGCCACAGGCCGCAGGCAGGCAAGTCTGGGTACCCCCGTTCCCAGAACGCCGACACTAGCCCCCGGGCCCAAGGCGCGCCTGGACTTGGCTTAGCAGAGAAGAGAAGGGGCAAGTGTGAAGCGCCGCGGGCCCCAACAGCCTGCAGCCTCTGGCGCCGCGTGGCGGTTGATTGGACGTGGGCGTCCCTGCTTCCCCATGACGCCTCGGCAACTGCACGAATTGACAAGTGAGCGGTGCCCGTCCAGGCTTTCCTTCTTTGGCTTCTTCAGTCATTGCACAGATCCCCTTTCTTGCTCTCATCCTTCTCGCTCCCAAAATCCCCATATCTACTCCAACCTTGCGCCCTAGGAAGGCATGGCCCCTCGCCAGACCCCAGCCGGAGCTTGGTACTCGCCCACCTTGGATTCTCCGAACGTGTCGGAGAAGAGCCTTGCCCGGATGCGCCAGATGATGGCGGCACAGGGTAGCGACGGGGCGGCGGCAGTCAAGGTTAGCTCCACCCTTCCCGAGGACCAAGGAAGCACTTTCTACCCGCTCTTTGTGAGTGCCATTGCTGCCGGACAGGTGCCTCCCTTTTCCGAGTTCTTCTTTTCTGTTCTCCGCCATTACAACTTGCAAGCTCTGCACCTCCATCCCAACTCTGTTCTTCTCCTGGCGATTTTCGCCTACTACTGTGAAGCTCATGTTGGGGTAAAGCCCTCGGTGGCCTTGCTGCGCCATTACTTTTACCTCCGGGTTTCTCGCGGCCCCATCACTGCATGCGCGAGCTTCATTGCGTACTCCAGTTCCAATGCTATCTCGAAGCCCGAGAAGAGGATTGAAGGCTTCCGAAGCAAGTGGGTTATGGTGGATGCAGGGTGCATCCACACCCGGCTGATCCTCCCCACGAGGCAGTCTGAGACCGTCGACGCTTGGCCTCATGCGGAGCTTGTTGATCCCCGCACGAAGCCAGTGGAGGAGAGGATGGACATGGACCTGTGGCCGGGCAACATGGCGACGGCGAAGCTGACCGGGGTGTCGCTCCTGAGGGAGTTCCTGGAGCACCGGGTGGCTCCGCTTCAGCAATACTCGCTCCCGCTGTGGAGGCTTCGCCCGAACCCCGTAGTCTTGGCCGACGAAGATCTAGCTGCGGTCCTCCAATCCTTGGATGGGGGAGACATGGCGAGGCTGGAGGGTGCTCATGTACCCCTATTCCTTCGGGACGATTGGGAGCAGGTGGTGAACTCCATGCCTGCCTTCAACGGGGACGGGCCTATGCCCATGGTGGTTCCTGAGGACCTGGCGGCCCGGACGATGGTGAACGTGTCCTCCAGCGACTCCGGCAGAGAGGATGAATAAGAGGGGTAGGAAGAGGAGCCTGACTCCGAGGCGACCGACGGGGAGTCGAGAGAGCCCCTCCCGCAGCTTAGGTCCCGTGCTCTTCGCCTTATGCCAGACGATGACGAGGATGGCGACGAGCGAGGCGGTGAGAGCCCGCCCCTGATCCCGAAGAAAGACAGGTCGGGGCTGGTTCTCCGCAGGCCTGCCCCGGCTCCGAGGCGATCTGCGGATGCGCCTCCTGCTCCTGAGGCTCCCGAGGTTGACCCAAGCAGCCGGCTCTCTGGCTTCAAGTTCGGGTGGAGGTTGCTTGAGTCCGTGGGCGATGATCACTAAGTGCTTGATTCTCGTTTTGCTTCTTGCTTGGCTGCTGAGACTTGACATTCATATTCCAGGGCTAGGTCGGCGCCTGCGGCCAAAAAGCTGAAGGGGGCCCCTGAGGCTTTGTCCGGGGCAGCACTTCCACCCACGGGAGAAGGGTGTGGCAAGGCCCGGGCTTCCCCTGCCCGGTCGTCCTCGCGAGGCCAGGCGGGGCATGCTGGGGCGAGCTCAGCCCCCATGGCCCAAGCGACTCTCGAGGCGCCTTCGCCTGACGCCACCGCCGCAATCATCAGGGTGCAGAAAGTCCCCGCTCATGGTGCCTGATCTCGCTGCCGTCTTCTCCTCCTACTCCACCAACTGCCATTTCTCCGACTCCGTCTACTGTCCTGGATCATGCTGCTGCTGAATTAGACTGACTGTGAGGAGATCTCCAGAGCGCCGACCCTCGCCTGGTGGTCGGGCACCTGGAGCTGGCCTCTGGCTGGGTCCGCTCTGATGCTTCAATTCGAGCGGCGCTGGTTCAGGCCGCGACGGCCTGTGACGAGGAAAACCAGGCCATCCTTCAGGCCAAGGCCGCTCATGATGCTGCCTTGGGGGAGGTTGCGGATGTTCGGGGTTGCTGCAAGGCGCTGGAGAGCGAGCTGTAATGCCTTCACGACCAGCTCGCCAAGGAGGCCCGTGACCAGGAGAAGGAGGCAGAGATGAAGTCTCGCGAGACTGCCGCCAAGGACCGGAATGCCAAGCTGGATGAGCGCCATGGCCGCTTGGATACACTGGAGCAGTCGTTGGAGGCGAGAAAGATTGAGCTGGACGGCAAGGCTCGGGTCCTGGTCGAGGATCGCATGGCCTTCGCGAAGCTGGAAGAGAAAACTCGCTCCTTGCTGAAGACGCTTTATGACAGCAGCCTGGAGAGTCCGCTGGCCGGCACCGAGGATGGCCCCGCCAAGTTGCTTCCCTTCCTGGTCAACGCCCTTGAATATGTCACGGTCAGCCTGGGCCCCACGGCTGAGGCTGAGGCGCGTGTCCTTTCTTCTGCAGCACTGACGCGCGTCTTCACCCACGTCTACCTTCGCGACCCCAACGTTGACCTTGACAACCTGCTGGAGCCTGTGAGTGGCGATCTTGCCGCCACCGCTGCTGAAGCTGTGAAGGGTCGAGCGGAGGCTCTGCTGGCGAGGTTCCGTGCCTTCAGCACCAAGCCGAGGCAAGGTGCTGCCGATCCTGAGGTTCCACGAAGCGAAACCGCCCAGCGCAGCTCCGCTGCTAGCGATGGCGCTGCCGAAAAGTGACCCCCTCGCGGCTTCTGTCCTGCTTTCAGCTCCTGCAACATGCATCATGCCTCGTGGAGGCGTTTAAACTTATGTTTGGCATTGTGGAAACAATCTATGGACTATAATATTTGCTTTTGAATTCCTTGAGATTTGCGTTTTTCCTTCCTACTTGCTTGTGTTCTATGTCGGCAGAGCCCGGCCCCGCTCATACCTCAGCCGTCGTTAGCCTCGACCGGAAACCAGGACGGGACCAAGGAGTGAGGGGCTACATTACCAGTTAGGCTCCTGAGTCGCGATGCTCGGGAGTCCCCCTTGACGCGCGAATAACAAGTAGGGAGGGGAGATGTGTGAACAGATTTACCATTCTACGTCGGCAAAGTCCGGCCCCGCGCATACCTCAACCGCTGTTAGCCTTTCGGAACTAAGGGGTGAGGGGCTACGTGACCAGTTAGGCTCCTGAGTCGCGATGCTCAGGAGTCCCCCTTGATGTTCAAACGGCCTTCGTACCTTGGCTCCGCTCGGGGAGAGATGTGCGACGAGCCAGGCCCGAGGGGCCTGGCTGGGTGGCATGCGTCTGGGCGTGACCCAGGCGTAGCCCCCGTGCCCAGCCCCCTCGCACAACACTCCCGAGGGGAGGTGTTACGATGAGGCCGGACACTGAGCTCTGTGCTCCCTAAGGTTGATGCAGCCAGGGGCCATCCTCAGTTGTTTATCACCAGCGCGGAGCATAGTGCTTCCGTATGTGTACGGGCATAGCCGCTCCTCGGCAGTGTCGTCAGCCAGCGTGGAGCATGGTGCTTCTAGTGGTGCGTGGGAGGGGGCTCCCCTCTGGGAGGAGCCCCCGGGGCGTGTACAGCCCCGCCCTGACACGTGGCTGGCACGGTAGGGCTTGGCGAGGTGTATCTGGGAACCCGTGAGCCAGCGCGGGACTCACGGGGCCCTACCTCAAGGCGGGTTGCGCCTGGCTTTGGGCCTTTACCTGTAATGTGCTCCTGCAAATTTGGTTAGATGCCGACGCTCTACGTCCTCGGGTCCCGGCCCTCGAGCGAGCTCAGCCGTCTCTAGTATGCCAGGTCGCGATGCCGTGGACAAGGCCAGGAGGTGAGGGCTGGAGCGCCAGTAATAGTCCATGAGTCGCGATGCTCAGGTACCCCCCCCCCTTTAATGTGCAAGCTGCCGGCATGAAGGAAGAAAGGTGTCGCCACAAGCAAGTAATGATCATGGTGGGTCAAACGCACGACCCAAATAAACGCGAGAGGGATACATGCCGCTGGGTCCGGCCCAAGTGGCTTGGGGATAATGCAGCCCGAGGGGCACCCCCAACAAAGAAAGCTAAAACTTGAGAAAAAGGGATACATGCTGCAGGGGCGGACCCACGCGGCCTGGGAATGATGCAGCCCTGAGGGCGCTCCCAGCTAGAAAATGAAACTCGAAGGATGTCACCTGATGGTGTTGAAGATGAAGGGATGCTGAAGTAGCAAACGTCGTGCGCTGCGGAAGCCAATCTTCACGAGCCCCCAGGCCCAGGAGCCCCGAGAGGCTCCGGAGGCGCTGGTGGCTTCTCGCGGACCATCTCCATCTCTGCTAGGACTGTGGAACGCCTGGCCGCCTGAGCCTCCAGGACGCTCCTCATGAGGCGCTGGCGCACAGCAGCCATGTTCGGCAAGCCGTAAGGCATGCGAACGTAGCCGTGGGGTGAACCCTTGCAGCGTCCCGCGCGTGAGGGCCAGAGGCGCTCCTGAGAGGCGGCTTGGTTGAGCCCTCGTATGTCGATGCAGACGCGCAGCCCACCATCCTCGCCCGGATGGGGAGCTACGGCGGGTAAGCGGCGGCTGCCACTTATGACTCTTGACTCCAGCAGCTCCTGAATGATCTTGCTGACGAACTCCCGAGGGTTTGGCCCTCCTTGCCTTGTTCCTTCCTGAGGGAAACGTGCTTTGAAACAGGCCTCCAAGTGGTGCCTGAGCGCCTCCCTTGTGATCTTAGCAAAGTCGATGGCCCTCCAGGAGAGAGCCCCCGAGTCTTGCTCGAGGAGGGCGTCGGGCGCGCCTTCCTATGCCACAGAAGGAGGTGCCCCTGGAACGGGCGCGGACTCTCAGGGGCTTTCCCCTCGAGGGTTCTGACCAGGCGATGCCTTCTTCTTCTTAGGGACTGCCTCGGGAATCCTTCCGCTCTTGTGATCTGGGTCTTCGATTGATGCAGCTTGAAAAGCACGCTCCAAAGAACACACCTGCATCTCTCTCTTCATAGGGCACCGTGATGACTCCACCGCTTCCTGGCATCTTGAGGACATTGTAACCATGATGAGTCACGGCCATGAACTTGGCCAGAGCTGGGTACCCGAGGATGGCATTGTACGGCAGGCGGATGTGCGCGACGTTGAAGTCAATGAGCTCAGTGCGGTAGTTGTCGCGCTTCCCGAAGGTGACAGGAAGGCGGACCTGTCCTATCGAAACCGTGGAACCATTAGTGACTCCTGAGAAAGGCTTGGTTGGCTGAAGCTGGTTGTATGGCACTTGGAGATTGTTGAATGTCTCGACGGACAGGACATTGAGCCCTGCTCCGCCATTGATGAAGGTCCTGGTGACTTGCACATTGCTGATGACCGGGGAACAAAGCATCGGGAGGACTCCGGCTGTGGCTGCGCACTTGAGCTGATCCGCTGAGCTGAACATGATGGTGCACGCTGACCACCTGAGGGGGCGTGTGGCTTCGAGCTTGGGAAGGACTGCATTCACTTCGCGAGCAAATTGCGTGAAGATGCGCTGATAGGCTGGGGCTTGAGCTCCGCCCAATATGCAAGCGATTGCGCGTGGCTCCAGGAAGCCCCCAGCCCCCTCGTCCTGATGATGGTCTTCATTCCTCCTTGGCTGTGGTGGCAGAGGAGGGAGGCCCGCATTGCCTTGCGTACGATCCTCACGAGGCTGATCCCTCCAGCCTCCCTCGCGAGGTTGATCCTGCGAGCGGTCCTCGCGAGGTCGGTCGCGCCACCCTTGGCGAGGGCCACGGACTTACCATCGTCCTCCACCTCTTCCTCCTCCTCGGCCATAGCCCCGGTCGTTGCGCTCGGGGCGTTGGCCGGCGCGCATGTCCCGCACGGCCCTGAGCTCTTGGCATTCGTTGGTGTTGTGGGTGTGGAGGTCGTGGTATACGCAGTACTAGCTGCCCTTGGATGACTCAGCCTGATCCCTTCCCCGCTTGGTGTCCAGTTCTGTTGCAAGCACGGCAGCCCCCTTGCGCTTCACGTCCTTGACCTTGGGCTTCTTCTCTTCTGGGTCGGCAACTGGCAGCTCGAGGAGGGAAAGGCGTCCTTCCTCAGCCCTGGCGCACTTGGTGGCCAAGTTGAACAGTCCCAGGGAGGTGCATAGGTCTTCATGGATCGCAGGCTCTTCTTTCATCTTGACATCACGCACACCGTCGGAGAAGGCTGAGATGATGGCCTCCTCAGACACCCTGGGGATCTTAAGGCGAGCGTTGTTGAAATGCTGGATGAACTTCTGCAGGGTCTCTCCTGGCTGCTGCTTGATGCGGCGAAGTCGCTCATGGCCGGGGGCCGGTCGCGGGTGCCTTGGAAGTTGGTGATGAATCGGGTGCGCATCTCGTCCCAGGAGGAAATCATGCAAGGAGCCAGGTTCAGGAGCCAGCTGCGGGCACCGTCCTTGAGCGCCATGGGAAACCAGTTCGCCATGACCTTCTCGTCCCTGTTGGCGGCTTCGATGCCCAACACATAGAGCTAGAGGAACTCTGTAGGGTCGGCCATGCCATCGTAGCGTGGGGGCAAATCTGGCTTGAACTTGCCCGGCCAGGCCACGCCGCGCAGCTCGGCGGTGAAGGCACGGCAGCCTGCAGTGACCACGTGAGGCCTTGGGTGACGGAGGGCTTGATCTTGGAAGTCTCCGTGTGCTGCCGCCAGGAGCAACACGGGGTCTTGGCGCGCTGGAGCAGGAGCGCGGTCATGACGGGCCGGTGCGGGGAGCACCTGGGCAGCTTCTTGGGGACGAGGGATCTCTTGGCAGCTCTTCTCTTGTGGTGCTGGTGCCGGACGGAGCGGGTTCCGTCCAGGGGCCACGCGCCTTGGGGCCAAGGTGCCTTCTTGAGGGGGAGGCGGCCGAGGCGCCCCCGGAGCTTCATCTCCCGCGCAAGGCGGGGCGCGATGCAGTGAGAGGGATGGAGCAGGGGAGCCCCGTGCCAGGAGCAGCGCAGCGTGCACGGTGATGCGGGCGAGCCATTCGTCATAGAGGTCGTCGACGGGACAGTAGTGCAGGAGTTCCCATGCCAGGAGCAGCGCGGCGTGCACGTCCGCAGGAGCGCGATGGGTGTGGGACGAGGAACCGGCTGGAGTCAGTGACGGGGTGGTGGTGCGGCCTTCTCGCCGCACCAAAGGATGCAGAGACGAAGCCTGCTGCTCGTTCCCCGCCGGGCCGGTAGCGGCGTTGGCGGCAGGCGACGGGGAATGACGGCGGCACCCGCCGACGGGGGCCGTCTGGGCGACGTGAGTGGCGAGGGCGGCCCGGCGCTCGGCGCGGGCTCGACGAGCGTCTGACATGGATGCAAGCAGCGGTGAAAAACAGGGCGGTGGAAGGCGGATTCCGGTGCACCCCTACCTGGCGCGCCAAATGTCGGATTTCGGGTTCCGGCAGACCCTCTAGGTTCGAACTCTGGGGTGCACGCGGAGATCGCACCTCCTATCTACCTATATCTCGTCGCCTCTCAAGGATCTAAACTACACAAAGAATAACACAAGGGACACGAGGTTTATACTAGTTCGGGCCACCATTGTGGTGTAATACCCTACTCTAGTTTGTGGCGTGGTGGATTGCCTCAGGGGCTGATGATGAACAATACATGGAAGAACTGCCTCGCGAGGGGAGGAGTTCTTGTGGTGGTGGTGGTGTTGGCTAAGGTTCTAATTCTCCTCTCGTTGGTCTCCAGATGTCTCTACCCTGGGGGTGGCTAGTCCTATTTATAGGAGGAGGCCCCTGGCCACTTCCCAAATATTGAGCGGGAAGGGCGCCAACAATTGGCCATTTTGAAGGGGAACATCTAGTACGCTTATCCGGACTAAAGTCGGTCCTTGCCTGCCAAAGACTCCGGCGGTGACGCCTGCTTAGGCTCCACGATGACCTCCATCCTGCTGTTCTGCTGGTCTTGGTCTTGTGGAACCGAAATGGTTGCCTTTGCTTGATACTCTTGCATGCGCTTGCTCCCTTTGCACCAAAGAGGAAACAAGGACTCTGCGCAGGCCGGCGCCCGCCTGGCTTTGGTCATCATGGCTTGCGTCATGGGCACCTCGTGAGGTACCCTGCCTTGATCTCTCCACCTCCTCGCGGGCCAGCCTAACAAGGCCGTGCCCGAGGAAGCTTCTTGTCGTCCGCCCCACGAGGCTTGGCCCCTCGCGAGGGTCTTGAGCTCGTGTTGATGAAGATGGGCCGTACTGGGCCACCCCTCGAGCCACACCGCAGGCCGCAGGCAGGCAAGTCTGGGTACCCCCGTTCCCAGAACGCCGACAGAGTTCGGCGCTAGGTGTAGAATCTTCGGAGTATGGCCGCGTTCCATGGGTTCGGCTCGAGTCGATTAACTGATGCATCACGCAAGCGGTACGCTCCTTCGGTGAGAACTCTATCATTGATGAAGGGACCCTCCCACTTGGGCTTGAGCTTATCCTTTTTCTTCTTCGGTAGGCGTAGAACGAGTTCGCCAATGTTATAAGTTTTGGCCCGTACATCTCTACTTCGATACCTTTGAGCCTGTTTGTCGGGGGTTGGGTACGACATATGCCAAAGGATGGCTTATCATGGTGGGAGCGAGTAGAACGTCGCCGGTGCCCGGAAGCGGGATGAGGTGAAGACATGCACCTCGGCGGAACTTACCCAGCTTCAGGGCTCTCCGGGGAGATAACACCCCTACTGCTGCTCTGCGGGGTCTCCGCATGGTCACTATATCAAAGTGGTTACAATGGTGCTCCTGGAGCTGTTTTTGGAGGTAGGAGAGGGCAAGGCTAGCTCTCTCCTTCCTATGCTCTAAGGTCTATCTCTATCTGGGTCCGAACCCTTTGCATGGGCTTCCCAGGGGGTTTATATAGGGCTACCCCCCAGGGGTACAGTTGTAATCTGGCTGGGCGCGGGTCCCAGCCGCCTGTCTCTCAGGCCGTCGTCCTCTCTGCTGACTACTGGGGCCCGCTGACTGGCGGCCCCGCGGACAGGCCTGATACTGTAGCGGTACTCCTGATGACGCTGGCTTGGTCATGTGGTCATGGCAACAGCGCCACCGTCTGGCGTGCGTTCATTGTCGCCACTCCCCATCTTGTCTGGTTAATGGCGCGCGGGGCCCGTGGGAGGTGTCGGCCAACTCCAGGGGCCCGACTCCCACGGGTTCGTCTTCGGGGCGCTCGTGCCATCTTCTATCTACCCACCAGGCGGCCCCACCGTCCTTGGGTCGTACAGGCAGGCGTCGTGGGCACAGTGCGCCGCCCACTGTGGCTGAGGTCAAGGCAGGCATGGCAACAGTGCCGCGCCATGCCGGAGATCTTCGGCAATACGGCTTACTGTAGCCATGCCGGCCCCTTGTAAGCAGGGGGGACGGCCACGCCGTGGCCATACCCCTCCTCGCCCTTTGAGACGAGGGTGGAGTCGCGGGCCGACTCTCTATAGTCGGCCTCTCTGGAAGTCGCCGGCCATGAGTCGGCTTATCTTGGAGTCGCCGTCTGGGACTCAATTTATCTTGGAGTCGCCATCTGGGACTCCGCTTATCTTGGAGTCGCCGTCTGGAACTCGACACATCTTGGAGTCGTCCCTGGGACTCGGCATATCTTGGAGTCGTCCCTGGGACTCGGCATAAGCGGCGCTACTTATCCCAATGTCTTGAAAGGCTCTGGGGCTCGGGTTAGCCTACCCGTGGCCCATTACTCCGACAGTAGTCCCCGAAGCTGGTGAGGCTCCGTGAATACTGCATCGTGGGGCCTCAACAGTTTCATTCTTCTAGGATTTCGCTCACCATCTTCCTTCAGGCCAACTGTCCGAAAGTCGGATTCGCAGAGGGCCGTCTTGCTCCGTAGAGATTCTGAAAGTCGTGGCGGGAGGCCAGGCGGCGTGTCTGATACGCTTCCCCGCGGTCGCCCGCCGTGGTCCTATCGCATGGTGCCACGCGGCGAGGATAGTGTGCCTACCCACGCGCGCGACGGGACGGGCCGTCAGGCGGGGCCTGCCACTACCGCGCCTCGGCACGCGAACGGATCCATTTTGGCCGTGCAGACGGTTGGGTTTCCCATGTTGTGACTGCGCGTAGTAACTTCGTGGGGTAAATCGTGGGGGGCGTGGGGTCCTGCGCGCAGTTAATCCCACACCCACCCCATTGGCTTCTCAGCCTTCAAGGCTATGAGTAGGCGGGGGGGAGTGGAGCGGCAAAGCACGCGCGCCCATCTTCCCTGCTCCCCCGCCTCCTCTTGCCTCCTTTCCTTCTTCTTGCCGCCGTCGAGCAGAAACACACCGCACCAACAGCGATGAGCTCTTCCTCCGCCGCCGCGTCTCCCACCATGCACTCCGGCGTGTGGGACGGCTCGAAGGTGGATGACGACCTCATCGAGTTGCTCCGCAGGACGCGCCGCCTCCCTGGCGCAGACCTCGTGCGCGCCCGCGCCGCGCCGGAGAGGGAGATATTGCCGGCGCCGGAGGAGGGCGAGCGGGTCATCTTCTGCTCGCACCTCATGTGTGGCCTAGGGCTGCTGGCGAGCGACTTCTTCCGTTCCTTCCTGGAGTTCCACGGGATCCAGCCGCACCACCTCACCCCGAACACGGTGGTACTGCTGTCCGCCTTCACCACCCTGTGCGAAGGCTTCCTCGGCGTCCTCCCCACCATCGAGCTGTGGGGAGAATTCTTCTCCTCCAAGCTCGGCACGCACGTCGCCGGTGTGCCAGCTCAATGTGGCGCCTTCATCACGATGCGGCGGTCGACGGCTGACAATCCGTTTCCCCCCATCCCGCTAAACAAGTCGGTGAAGATGTGGCAACAGTCGTACTTCTACGTGAAGAACGTCGCCTCCGATGGGGACTGGGTCGATCTGCCGCCTTACGAAGCCGGCGCACCGGCTGGGAGGCTCCCCAGCTGGTCTCATCGAGCCAAGACGCTAACTCCCGCCAGAGCCGCCGCCGTGGCGCGGCTCCGAGTTCTGACGCAGTCGGAGGGCCTCGTTGGGGCCGACTTGCTGGCCGCCTTTGTGGTGCGCCGAGTCCTCCCTCTTCAAGGCCGGCCTCATCTGATCAGTCAGATGAGCGACCACCGGGACCAGAGTCAGATGTGCACCAGGGAAATGCCCCGCGCAGAGGTGGCAAACATGGTGAACCACATCGCAAACTGCGAGCTCAGGGAGGACTGGCAGTTCGGCAAGGAGCCGTACTCGCGTGCCAACCCCCTCCAGTGGTAAGTCACATCTCTTTATTACTTTGTCTTCTTTATAGCCGAATCCGACTTCTGATTTTCATTGGTTTCTCTAAATTAGAACCCCCTCTTCAGCCCACAGCCGGCGTTACGAGACCGCCCCGCGAGTTCATCCCCGACCGAGCAGAGAGCGACGTTGACGACCCTGACTTGGGGGCGGCAGCGATGGAAGCCGACGCCGAAGGCGGGGGAGGAGGAGCGGGAAGCGGCCTCAGGCCCTCGGCCACCTTCGCCGACTGGCCTGAAGACGACGTTGAAGGGGAAGACGTCCCGCGCCACCAGCCAAAGGTCGACCCATTGGGCACGGGTTCCTCCGCCGGCCTGGCCGGCCAAGGAGGCTTGAAGAGGCGCCAGACTGGGCCGAGTTCATTCGGCGGCAAGCTGAAGAAGCTCAAGGGGGCGGCCGCCGCGACCAAGCGGGAGGAGGCAGCCGCGAGGGCCAACCGCTTCCGCAAGGAAGTGAAGAGGCCGCTGCTAGTCTCTGCGTAAGTGTTTCCTCCTTTGTCCTTATTGTCCTTCGGTGAATCTCGTTCGAGTTTCTCTTTTTCATTCCTTTTTTGCTTCAGGGCTCCCCTCACCCTTGAGAGGGTCGCCGTCCCCTCCGTCATGGGGTCGGCGGAGACGTCAGCCAACACTCGGCGGGTTGACCCTGCCGCCGACCTCAGGGAGGCGACGGAGCAAAACGCGCGGGAAAAGCGCTACGAGGAGGAGGCCGACCGCCTTGAGAAAGCGGAGGCCGAGAATGCGGCGGCCTCCGCCCAGAAGAAACTGGAAGAGGCCGAAGCCGCCGCCGCAGCAAGGCGGCAAGCCGAGGAGGCCGCTCACCGCCAATCAGCATTGCTCATCATCCCGCTGTCCTTGGCGCCGACGCCCCCGGAGTTCACGGGGCAGACTGGAGAAGCGGCGCCGAGAACCCCGTCGTGGAGAAGGAAAGCGGCGAGGCCTCCATGTCGGACACGCTCGTGCCGCCACCGCCGCCTCCGCCGTCGTCTGGGAGAGCGCGGCGCAAACAGCCGGCGGGCCCGCCGGTGCCGCCGACTGCGGACGAGTCCGAGGCGAGGCTGCTTCTCCAAGTCACCTCGCCAGTGCGCCGCCGTCTTGATAGGGCGACCTAGGCGCCGCGACCCTGGGAGACCGGCGCCGCCATCTCGGCAATCCCAGACGCCGAGGCGACGAGCGCCGCACCCGTTGGGTGGTTGCGCGGAGGCGGCACAGGGCCGCTGAACCAAGCGCTTCTGGACGTCCAGGCGAAGCTGCGAGCTGAAGGCGACGCCCTTCAAAACAGCACCAGGGTGCATCTGGCAGCGCGAACGGCCGTCCGAGTATGTCTCCCTCTTTTGATTCTTGTTTTTATCTGTGGGGGCGCGCCAGCGCACCCACTGGGTGTAGTCCCCGTATTTCGGGCTGGCTGCTGAGCAGGCGGTTCAGACCTCCCTCTGGCGAGTTCCAAATATTAACTATGTCTAAAATGCTTATTGCAGGAGTATCACAACCTCCGCGCTACCGCCTTCAACCGAAATGTTGAGGAGCTAGGCAGGCGGACTGCCGACTTGTCGGAGAGCCGGGGTGAGTCCTTTTTCGCGGGGGCGCGCTGGCGCACCCGTGGGCTGTAGTCCCCGAGATTCGGGCCGACTGCTGAGCAGTCGGGCCGGATCTTCTCAGCGACTCTTTGTTGATGACTTGTCGTCTTTCCTCTTTTTTCTTCTTCAGAGGCCAACGCCACTCTTCAGCAGCAGCTAGGCGAGGCCAACACCGCCTTGTGCGCCAAGGAGGAGGAGTGCAGCAAACTTGCCACAGAGCGTGACCTGCTGGCTGCGCAGCTGGCCGAGCAGAAGGAGCTGCTCAAGAAGGCGCAGGACGAGGCCGAGAAGAAGGAGGCCGCTCTTCTGGCCGAGTTCGAGAGCGAGCGCTCCTCCTGGACTGACAGGGAGGCGATGCTGACCTCCGGCTTCCATGAGATCGAGGACATCATCGACGGTGAGTTTCTTTTCTCCCTTTCTTTCTTCGAGCTTCCAACTATAGGTCGGGCCGATTTATGATTTTTCGACTCACTTCTTTTTTGTCTTGGCAGACGTCTTCCCTGGCCACTCGCAAGCAGTCACTCAGGCCATCGAGGCTGATCGCGAGGTGCGAAGGGCAAGCGGCGCGGAGATCGCCGCTAACGCCCCCCGGACCGTCGACGAGTAGCTTTTGAGCATCGAGGCTCGTCTTCGCCCGGCCCATCGGCTGATGCGCCGGCTTCAGCGTGTCGGTACCCAGGAGGTTGCCGCTCTGTGGCCAAACATGCCGGCCCTGCGCATCGCCAGTCAGACCGCCGACTGACTGGAGGTCGCAGCTGGCCGTCTTGAAGCTTGGAAGGGTTCCTCGGCCCAGGCCGGAGCGCGCCGGGCCTTGGAATTCGTCAAGGCATGTTATCCGGGGCTGGATCTGGACCGGCTGGCCGCGTTCCAGTCAGAGGCCCACGCAGAGCTGGTGGCAGTGGAGGGTGCCCTTGTCGAGCGTGCGGCGGCGATTGCCGACTACACGGACACCAGTGTCTTCGTCCCCGAGCGGGCTGCAGGCGGCAAGGAGGTGCCGCCAGAGAGGTTCGGGATGAACCCGGACTTCGGCGAGGACTTGGCGGAGGTGATTGACTCCAGCACCGAGGTGGAAGGCGAGGCAGAGGACGAAGGCTAGACGGAGATGCCAGAAGTCAGAGCGGGCGACCAACCTCAGCTCGACCGCGCCTCCAGCAACGAGCCGCGTCCGACCGGGCCGGCTGCCACCGGTGGCGATCAAACCGAGACTGCCCAGCCGGCCGCCCCGGCGCCTGATACCGCCATCTCCTCCGACCCTCCGAACCCGTCTGCTGCTCCCTAGGCTGGCTTCTGGCTTTATTTTGTCTCCTCTAGAAAGTCTTTAAAGAACTTGTTAATTTGCACAATTCCACCCGCGGGGTGTAATTTGAACTTCTATTCGAAGATTCGGCCAAGGGCCTATGATATGTAAATATTAATCCGAGTTCTATCTTTCCTTGCTCATTGCTCTTTAGGATTTTCCCTTTGCCGCCTTCCTTTAGTCGCTGCTTTGCCAGTCCGACAACCGCTCTGCGGACTGTCGCTGGATCAAATGCTTGGCTACTTTGGGACGGCAAGTACTCATCCATTTTAGAGTCTCTTTAACAAGTTGGATAGAAGGCGGCAAGCTGACTACTAAAGAGTCGGCTGTCTTTAATAGAGGCTAGTAGAAGACGGCAAGCCGACTACTCATGAGTCGGCTTTTGCTTCAGAGATGCTGGAGGCCGTCTTACGCTATGTTCGTGCTTTGGGTCCTTAGCCATTTTTCGTGTGGGCGCCCGTTCTTCCTCACTAGTGCCCACCAAACAGTCGCTCTGCGAGCTGCGGCTTTGGACAGGAGACGGCTTAGGCGCCACACACTACTTGTCTGGCTGCGGTAAGCACTTCATAGCACAAGGCGGCGAGTCTACGGGCCGACTAGTCGAGCCCGGTGCCAGGCGGCTTTTAACAAAAAGTAATATACTTGAAGGCATAATTCTTATCATACAGATAACAAAAAGGGCAGTCCCCAAGCTTGTCTCGGGGGGCCCAAAGTCTTGGTACTTTAATACAAAAGGGTAGCGTGATACATACTGCATCAACTGTAAAATCTTCAGAGAAGATTTGCATTCCATGGGCGTTCTGTCTCTTTGCCGGAGTCATCTCTCTTACGCGCTCGGGGTTCTGAGCGTCGATTAGGTAGTAGGAGTCGTTTCTCAGCACCTTGCTGATGATGAAGGGGCCTTCCCAAGGCGCCGACAGCTTGTGCTGGCCGGCTGTTCGCTGGATCAGTCGGAGCACAAGGTTGCCCTCTTGGAAAGATCTTGGCCTCACCTTCCTGTTGTAGTATCGACGCAGACTCTGCAGGTAGATGCTGGACCGGCTGAGTGCCAACAGCCGGCCCTCTTCCAGCAGATCGACGCCGTCTTGATGTGCTTCCTCTGCTTCTTCCTCGGTGTACATAGTGACTCGCGGGGACTCGAACTCTATATCCGTCGGGATGACGGCCTCGACGCCGTAGACGAGGAAGAAAGGTGTGAAGCCGGTTGACTTGTTTGGAGTCGTGCGCAGACTCCAGAGGACGGCCGGCAGCTCCTCAAGCCAGCAGCTGGCCGATCGCTCCAGCGGCACGACCAGTCGAGGCTTGATGCCAGATAAGATGAGGCCGTTTGCTCGCTCCACCTGGCCATTTGACTGTGGATGGGACACGGATGCTAAGTCCAGTCGGATGCCCTGCCTCGCGCAGAAACGGGCCAAGGCGCCTTTGGCAAAATTTGTGCCATTGTCTGTGATGATGCTGTGTGGGATGCCGTACCGAGTCGTGATGTCGGCGATGAAAGTCACTGCAGTCAGACCATTCAACTTCTTGATGTGTTTCACTTCTATCCACTTGGTGAACTTGTCCACTACGACAAGTAGATGAGTCAAGCCACCTCGTGCCGTCTTGAATGGTCCCACCATGTCCAGGCCCCAAACTGCAAAGGGCCAGGCGATGGGGATGGCCTTGAGTGCGGAAGCTGGCTGAAGTGGCTTGGAACAGAACATCTGGCACCCCTTGCATTTTTGGACTAATTCCTTGGCCTCTTCCAGGGCAGTCGGCCAGAAGAAACCATGCCGGAAGGCTTTGGCGACGAGTGCTCTTGAGGCCGCATGGTGACCGCACTCGCCTTCATGGACGTCTCTGAGAATTGCTTGGCCTTGTTCTGCCTCGACGCAACGTTGGTAGACACCAGTGACGCTGCGCCTGACCAGCTCTCTGTTGACTATTGTGTAAGCTGCTGCTCGGCGTTGCACATGCCGAGCCAAGATTTCATCAGTTGGCAGCTCTCTGTTTACTAGGAACTTGAGGATGGGGTGGGCCCATGAGGGTGCTGCTATTTCTTCAACTACCACTAGTGCGACTTGGACAAGGGTGGCTGGGCTGGGAGGCGGCGGGTTGGAGTCCACAGCCGCTTGCTGACTTGACGAAGTCCCCGGGCCGACTGGAGCAGTCCCCGGGCCGAGTTCTGGAGTCTTTGGTCTTGTCACCGCAGTCCTCGGGCCGGGTTCTGAAGTCCCCGGGCCGGCTTTGACTGCAGCATTCTTTGAGTCGGATCCGACTTCTTTGGATGGAGCCGGCACAAAGATTGAGTCTGACTCTGGTGAAGGCTTGATGGACAGTTTGAGGAGGCGCCGAAGGGCGATGCCGGATGGTATTGCTTGGCGGGTGGAGTCGATTCATGCCAAGGCGTCTGCTTGGTCGTTGTCGTTCCTTGGCACGTGGAGGAACTCGCACCCCTTGAAGTATCCGCTGAGTTGCTGCACAAGGAAGCGGTAGCTCGCCATGTTTGCGTCCTTGGCGTCCAAATTGTCAGAGTCGCCATACCACAGGATCCGGCGAATGCCGAGTTCTTTGGCATGCCGGAGCCCGTGAATGAGCGCCTCGTACTCGGCCACGTTGTTGGAGGCGGCGAAATGGATCTGCAGCGCATATCTGAGCTTGTCACCCTCGAGGGAAGTGAGGACGACGCAGGCTCCCAGGCCAGTGCGCATCTTGGAGCCATCGAAGTGCATCCGCCAATGGGTGGAGTCGGGCGCTGGTGGCAGATACTGGGTCTCGGCCCAATCGACGAGGAAGTCGGCCAGAGCTTGCGACTTGACGGCGGTGCGGGGCTCGTAGTAGATGGTGTAGGGAGCCAGGTCGATGGCCCATTTGGCCACTCGGCCAGAAGCATCTCAGCTTCCGATGATCTCGGCTAGTGGGGCTGTGCAGACCACAGTGATTGGATGCTCCTGGAAGTAAGGCTTCAATTTCTTGGCGGCAAAATGCACGCCGTAGCACATCTTCTGGTAGTGGGGGTAGTTCTGCTTGGAGGCCGACAGTACCTCGCTTAGGTAATATACCGGTCTCTGGACAGGTAGCGCCTTGCCTTCCTCCTTGCGCTCGACTACGATGACTATGCTGACTACCCAACTGGTGGCGGCAATGTATAGGAGCATGGGCTCTTTGGGAGTAGGAGCCGCCAGCATAGGGGGAGTAGTCAAAACTTCTTCTTCAGTTGGAGAAAGGTCTCGTCCGCCTTGGGAGTCCATTCAAAAAAGGTTGTCTTCTTCATGAGTTGATACAAGGGGAGAGCCTTCTCGCCCAGCCGACTGATGAATCGGCTGATGGACGCCAAACAGCCGGTGAAGTTCTGCACATCTAACAGTCGTCTGGGTGCTTCCATCCTCTCGATGGCCTTGATCTTCACAGGATTGCACTCTATGCCGCGTTCAGAGACTAGGAAACCAAGGAGTTGGCCGGCTGGTACTCCGAAGACGCACTTCTCGGGGTTAAGCTTGATCTGGAATCGGCGCAGGTTCTCAAAGGTTTCCTTGAGGTCTTCCAACAGAGTTCCACGTTTTTTCGTATTCACCACCATGTCATCCACGTAGACGTGGGCATTTCTGCCGAGTTGCTTGAGGAGGCACTTCTGCATGCAACGCTGAAAGGTGGCGCCGGCATTCCTCAAGCCGAACGTCATGGTCAGGTAGCAGAAGGCTTCAAACGGTGTGATGAAGGCGGTCTTCAGTCGGTCAGCCGGGTTCATCTTGATGTGGTGATATCCAGAATATGCATCCAAAAAACTCAACAGCTCGCATCCGACTGTGGAGTCTATCACCTGATCAATTCTTGGCAGAGCAAATGAGTCCTTGGGACAGGCTTTATTGAGGCTTGTGTAGTCGATACACATCCGCCACTGCTTGTTCTTCTTCAGCACCAGCACTGGGTTTGCTAGCCACTCTGGAAAAAACATTTCCATAATGAAGCCGGCCGCCAGGAGCCGGGCTATCTCTTCTCCAACAACTCTCCTCTTCTCTTCTGACAGGTGGCGCAAGGGCTGCCTGACAGGCTTCACATCGGACCGGACATGTAATTTGTGCTCGGTGAATTCTGTCGGTACACCAGGCATGTCTTTAGGGGACCATGCGAAGATGTCTCGATTCTCACGGAGGAAATCGACGAGCTCGCCTTCCTATTTGTTGTCAAGGTTTGTGCCCATGCTAGCGTACCTCTCTGGGTCCTCCGGGTCCAAAGGTATCTTCTTCGTTTCTCTGGCCGGCTTGAATGATCCTTCTGCTTCCGACTCCTTGGGGTCGGGCGACATCTCGGGCTACTTGCCGGCCATCGCCACAACCCGATCGAGAAGCCGCTTCTCAGCCGCGATCACCAAGGACTCGGCCAGCCGACTACTTTCGGCCGCGCAAGCGGACGACTTCCTGTAGTCGCCGGCCACGGTCAGAATTCCCTTGGAACTCGGCATCTTCATCTTGAGGTAGGCATAGTGGGGAACTGCCATGAACTTGGCCAAAGCAGGTCGGCCAAGCAACACATGGTACGGGCTTTCAAGGTCCACCCCTTCAAACCAAATTGGCTCTCGGCGGAAATGATCTTTGTCCCCAAAGAGGACGTCTATCAGAATCTTGCCGATTGGTGAGCAGGAAAGGCCGGGAACAATGCCGTGGAACACAGTCCGGCTACTCTGAAGCTGTCTTTGCTTGATTCCTAATTTCTCCACCGTATCCTTGTACAGGATGTTGATACTGCTGCCTCCGTCTATCAGTACTCGCGAGAAGCGAGCGGCCCGCCTGTCTGTGGCGAGCGTGGCGCCTAAGACCAAGGCGTAGGAACCTGGACTCGGCATCACCTCTGGGTGATCGGCTCTGCTCCAACTGATGGGTCTTTCGGACCAGTGCATGAATTCTGGAGTGCTTGACGTGACTGCATTCACTTCTTGCTGCTGCTGGCGCCTGCTGCACCGATCGTCTGCCACACTGGTGAACACCACATAGGCTCCGTGCTCATCTGGGAACTCGTCTTGTATCGCACCGACTGGCCTGACAGCCGGCTGCTGGGGCGGCTGTGGTGGAGGCGGCCCAGCAGGCGGGGGAGGGAGTAGGACGTCTCCCTTGGCGATTCTGGTCAGCCAGTGCCATTTCCGAGTGGTGTGGTTTGACGGCTTCGCGCCGCTGTGGAACTTGCAGGGGCCATCCAGGGTCTGCTCGTAGGAGAAAGCCCGCAACCAGTTGGACTTGCCGCCCTTCTGCCGCTTCGCTGGAGGCGGTCCCTCCGGCTGTTGGTCTTCGACTGTCGCCACTTGCCGGCTGTTGGAAGCCGGCTGCGAGGCCTTGCACTTGTGGTCGTTCTTCTGTTGCCGCCGGCTGGTGTCCCCAGCCAGAGTTCTCGGAGCTTGAGGGGCGACTTTGCCAGTCGTGCTGACTTGAATCTCCGCCTTCATGGAGGAGTCGGCCGTGGCGTACTTGTCTGCTGTGATCAACAGTTCATCGAGGGTCTCCGGCTCATCGCAGAGAAGCTTGTGCTTGAGGAGGGTGCCTTCTCTGCACTCGGCAGTAAAGTACTCGATAGCCTGCACCTCGTGCACGCCCTCATAGGAGTTCCGGAGCTCCCCCCAGCGCGTGAGGTAGTCGCGAGTGGACTCGTCGGGGCCTTGCATGCACAAGGAGGGATGGCGAGGCTTGGGAGGTCGCTTGTACGTGCTCGTGAAGTTGCGGACGAAGGCCTCGGTGAAGTCGACCCAGCTGTTGATGCTGCGAGGCTTTAGACTGTTCAATCATGTCCGGGCCGAGCCCTGGAGCATGAGCGGGACATATCTTACGGCAACACGCTTGTTGTCGTTTGCTATATTGACGGCTGTGGAGTAATCGATCAGCCAGTCCTTCGGCTTCATGGTGCCGGTGTATTTGGGCGTGTCTCGGGGGAGCGTGAACCCTTTGGGGAAGGGCTCATCTTGGATGTGGGGTCCAAAACAGGGAGGACCCAACTCGTCTTCTTCTTCCAGCGCCCGGGATCGGTGGAGTCGGTCGATCCGGTGGCGGGCATCGTTCTCTCCGACTCCCTCTCGGCAGCCGAGGCGGTCGCCGAGAGTCGGATGCTCTATGAGCGGCGGGGAGACTCGCCTTTGTCTGCGAGGAGGGGGAGGCAGATAGTCATCCCGCCGTTCCACCGATTTGGGACGGCCGTCTTGGTCGCGCTCGATGGTGATGCGAGTCCGACTGCGGCTGACAGCCGGCTCCTTGTCCTTCTTTCTGCGGGCCCCACTAGTCGGTGTCCGAGATGTCACGCCTTGGTCTCGACGGGGGGGGCGGGTCGTTGTTTTGTTGCTGCGGCGCCTCCGTGCGGCAGCCGGCTTCGTTCTGCACGGCAGCCGCGTCGAGGAGCTGCTGAGCTCGCTCCGTAATCATGCGGCGCTCTTCGCCCTCGAAGTTGTCGAGCTTGTCTGCCGCCGCCTGGGCGGCGCGGATGTTCTCCGCGGGCGTGGCGTACACAGGGCGATCAGCCCCGAACAGATTGGCGATTGCCACGCCGCGTTGCCGGACCACGCCTAGGCGGCTAGGCCCAGTCGGAGCCGGCGAGCCGCCCACGGCGTGATCCATCTCGCGCTGGTAGGCTTCCGACAAGCGCCTCATGCTTGCCAACTTCTTCGCGCCCTCGATGAGCTGAAGGCGGCGTGCCTCCAGCGTCTCAGCGTCAGCGTCTCCCGGAATCGGCGCGGTGAGGTCTCGCAGAGCTGCGTCGCGCGGGTCGTGCACTCCCTCACCGGAACGCTCGCCGTGATCAAGGACGAGGACCTCCATGACGGTGCTTCCGCCGCTCCCTGCGCAAGGGAGCGGCTCGTCGTAGACCACCACGTTGGTGGGAAACGCTTCGAGCGACGCGGTGTCGGAGTCGACCAGCATCGGGTCGGTGGATCCTATGGACTCCAGGTCCACGGCAGGCTCGCCGGCGACGTGGAGTTGGTCGAGGAGACCCGCGAGGAGGCTCTCGGGGCCGCTCGTGCTTGCGTCGGACGCAGGCTCATCGGAGAGGTGAACCTCACCGATAAGCTCGGCGAGGCAGCTGGCCGCGCAGGCGATCTCAGCACCATGCAGCGCATCAGCGCATGCTCCATCTGGCGTGCCAGGCTGGCTGCGCTCGCCAGGGAGGAAAAGGGTTCCCGTCCAGAGCATGTCTCCGGACGATGGTGCACCTCGCCCCATGGTTGGTGCCAAATGTCGGGGGTTGGGTACGACATATGCCAAAGGAAGGCTTATCATGGTGGGAGCAAGTAGAACGTCGCCGGTGCCCGGAATCGGGATGAGGCGAAGACATGCACGCCGGCGGAACTTACCCAGCTTCAGGGCTCTCCGAGGAGATAACACCCCTACTGCTGCTCTGCGGGGTCTCTGCATGGTCACTATATCAAAGTGGTTACAATGGTGCTCCTGGAGCTGTTTTTGGAGGTAGGAGAGGGCAAGGCTAGCTCTCTCCTTCCTATGCTCTAAGGTTTATCTCTATCTGGGTCCGAACCCTTTGCATGGGCTTCCCGGGTGGTTTATATAGGGCTACCCCCAGGGGTACAGGGGTAATCTAGCTGGGCGCGGGTCCCAGCCGTCTGTCTCTTAGGCCGTCGTCCTCTCTGCCGACTACTGGGGCCCGCCGACTGGCGGGCCCTGCGGACAGGCCTGATACTGTAGCGGTACTCCTGATGACGCTGGCTTGGTCATGTGGTCATGGCAACAGCGTCGCCGTCTGGCGTGCGTTCACTGTCGCCACTCCCCATCTTGTCTGGTTAATGGCACGCGGGGCCCGTGGGAGGGGTCGGCCGACTCTAGGGGGCCGACTCCCATGGGTCCGTCTTCGGGGCGCTCGTGCCGTCTTCTATCTACCCACTGACAGGCGGCCCCGCGGTCCTTCGGTCGTACAGGCAGGTGTCGTGGGCACAGTGCGCCGCCCACTGTGGCTGAGGTCAAGGCAGGCATGGCAACAGTGCCGCGCCACGCCGGAGATCTTCGGCGATACGGCTTACTGTAGCCATGCCGGCCCCTTGTAAGCAGGGGGGACGGCCATGCCGTGGCCATACCCCGCCTCGCCCTTCGAGACGAGGGTGGAGTCGCGGGCCGACTCTCTATAGCCGGCCTCTCTGGAAGTCGCCGGCCATGAGTCGGCTTATCTTGGAGTCGCCGTCTGGGACTCGGTTTATCTTGGAGTCGCCGTCTGGGACTCGGCTTATCTTGGAGTCGCCGTCTGGGACTCGGCACATCTTGGAGTCATCCCTGGGACTCGGCATATCTTGGAGTCGTCCCTGGGACTCGGCATAAGCGGCTACTTATCCCAATGTCTTGAAAGGCTCTGGGGCTCGGATTAGCCTACCCGTGGACCATTACTCTGACACTGTTGCTGATAGAATGTGGAACGGGCTTTTGCAACGTCGCGCTCCTCCTCCAGGGCATCCAGGCTGTCCTGCCAATCAAGCTCGTCTTCTCTCTCTTCATACATGCGCACCCGAGGTGAGTCATGAATAATATCGCAGGGCAATACTGCCTCTGCACCGTACACCATGAGGGATGGTGTGTATCAGGTAGTGTGATTCGGCATGGTCCGCTGCCCCCATAGTATGGAGTCGAGCTCCTCGACCCAGTGCGTATCTGACTCCTTCAAGGATTGCACTAGTCTGGGTTTGATTCCGCTCATAATAAGACCATTTGCTTATTCGACTTGACCGTTTGTTTGGGGGTGATAGACAGAGGCGTAATCAAGCTTAATTCCCATGTTGTCGCACCAAGTTTTCACCTCATCGCCTGTGAAGTTTGAGCCATTATCGGTGATGATGCTGTGGGGGACACCGTAACGGTGTACAACCCCTGATATGAAGTCTATCACTCGTCCGGATTCAGCCGTTTTAACTGGTTTGGCCTCTATCCATTTGGTGAACTTATCCACCATGACCAATAAGTATTTTTTTCTTATGGCTTCCTCCTTTAAGGGGTCCGACCATATCGAGCCCCCAGACCGTGAAGGGCCAAGTTATGGTGATTTTTTGGAAAGCGGTAGGGGGAATATGGCTTTGGTTTGCGAAAAGTTGGCAACCAATGCAATGTTGGACGAGGTCATGTGCGTCTGCTCGGGCTGTCGGCCAATAGAAACCTGTACGGAAGGCCTTGCTTATGAGGGCCTGAGCTGCGGCGTGGTGGCCGCCGAGTCCAGTGTGAATTTAGGCCAAGAGTTGCCGCCCTTCCTCTTCGGAGATGCATCTTTGGAGTACTCCGGTAGTGCTTTTCTTATAGAGCTCTCCCTTGTGGACCTTGAAGGCTTTAGACTGCCGCACAATGCAACATGCCTCATTTTGGTCCTCGGGGAGTTCTTCCCTAGTTAGGTAGGCTAAGAAGGGTTCTTTCCACGGGGCAATGACAGCCATGATTACATGGGCCGAAGGTGTTATTTCGGTGGCAGAGCCTCTGATTATTTCAGTGTGTTCGGTATCTGGGGATGTGGTCGGATCCAAACTAGTATTGCCTGTCTCCCCTTGCCACACCACGGATGGCTTGAACAGCCTTTCCAAGAAGATATTAGGTGGGACGGGGTCACGCTTAGCGCCGATGCGGGCGAGGATATCCGCCGCTTGATTGTTTTCTCGGACCACATGATGGAATTCGAGCCCCTAGAACTGAGATGACATCTTGTCGATGGCATTGCGGTAAGCCGCCATTTTTGGGTCCTTGGCGTCAAAGTCTCCTTTTATTTGAGATATTGCGAGGTTTGAATCCCCATGCACTTCTAGGTGTTGGATGCCCATGGAGACTCCCATCCGAAGACCATGTAACAGAGACTCGTACTCAGCTGCATTGTTGGAGTCTGTGTATAATATTTGGAGTATGTATTGGATTGTATCTCCAGTGGGGGATGTCAGGACAACGCCCGCTCCCAGACCAGCCAGCATCTTAGAGACGTCAAAGTGCATGATCCAATTGGAGTATGCGCCGTACTCTTTAGGGAATTCGGCTTCTGTCCATTCGGCGATGAAGTCGGCCGGTACTTGCGACTTAATGGCTCGCCGTGGTTTATATATGATATCGAACGGGAGGAGCTTGATGGCCCACTTAGAAATCCGGCATGTGGCATCGCGGTTATTTATTATATCGTTGAGTGGTACTTCGGAGGCCACCGTGATTGAACACTCTTGAAAGTAGTGTCGTAGTTTTCGGGATGCCATGAAGACCGCGTATGCTATCTTTTGATAATGTGGGTACCGTGACTTGCATGGTGTGAGGACCGTGGATATGTAGTATACCGGCTTTTGAAGTGGGAACTTATTTCTGTCCTCCTCTCGTTTGACGACGAGCACTGCACTTACAACTTTGTGTGTTGCGGCTATATATAGAAGCATGGGTTCGCCGATGTTTGGTGCGGCCAGGATTAGGTTGTTGGCCAAGAGGGCCTTTATTTCTTCCAATCCGACCGTGGTCGCATCCGTCCACTCGAAGTGTTCGGTGCGTCGAACAAGGCGATAGAAAGGCAGTGCCTTTTCTCCCAATCGGGAGATAATGCGGCTTACGACAGCCACACATCTCGTTAATTTCTGGATTTGCTTGAGGTCCGTTGGGGTAGCCAACTGTGACAAATCTCGGATTTTGGTCGGATTTTCTTCAATTCCTCTATTGAAAACGATGAAACTCACGAGCTTTCCGACAGGAATGCCGAAAACGCTTTTTCCGGATTGAGCTTGATGTCATATGTTCGGAGATTGTCGAACGTAAGCCTCAGGTCGTCTATTAAAGATTTGACATGTCTGGTCTTGATGACCACGTCGTCTATGTATGCCTCAATTGTTTTGTTGATTTGTTTTTCCAGGCATGTCTGAATCATGCGTTGATAGGTTGCTCCGGCATTTTTTAGCCCGAAAGGCATGGTGTTGAAACAGATGGGGCCGTATGGAGTGATGAATGCTGTTGCGGCTTGATCGGACTCCGTCATCTTGATTTGATGGTATCTGGAGTATGCGCTGAGGAAGCACAGTGAGTCGTGTCCTGCGGTGGCGTCGATGATTTGATCGATGCGGGGGAGAGGGAAGGGGTCCTTGGGGCAAGCCTTATTAAGATCCTTAAAATCGAGACATAGGCGACAAGATTTGTCCTTCTTTGGTACCATCACCAGGTTTGCTAGCCAGTCCGGGTGTTTTATTTCTCTGATGAATCCGGCTTCGAGTAACTTGGCTAGCTCCTCTCCCATGGCTTGCCGTTTAGGTTCGGAAAAGTGTCGGAGAGTCTGCTTGACTGGCTTGTATCCCTTCAATATGTTTAGGCTATGCTTGGCCAGCCTGCGTGGGATACCTGGCATGTCTGAAGGGTGCCAGGCGATGATGTCCCAATTCTCGCGCAAGAATGCCCGCATTGAGGCGTCTATTGTGGGGTTCAGTTGTGCCCTGATGGATGCTGTTTTTGTAGAGTCCATTGGGTGGACTTGGAATTTGACTATCTCATCCGCTGGTTTGAAAGAGGTGGACTTGGATCGTTTGTCGAGTACCATGTCGTCCCTGTCCACTATGGAGCGCAGCACAGTTAGTTCTTTGGCCGCGAGGGCTTCGGACAATGCCACGAGGGCCAGGGTGGAGGTTTTATTTTCGGCGCGGAGTGCTACGTCCGGGTCACTGGCTAGCGTGATGATTCCATTAGGCCCAAACATCTTGAGCTTCATGTACCCGTAATGGGCTATAGCTTGGAAGCTCGTGAATGCGTCCCGCCCTAAAAGGGCGTGGTATCCACTACTGAACGGGGCCACTTGGAATGTTATTTCTTCAGACCTGTAATTTTCCGCGTGCCGAATACCACATCGAGTGTGATTTTTCCTGCACATCGTGCCTCCCGACTAGGGCTAATTCCTCTGAAGGTCGTGCTGCTTTGCTGAATGCGGCTCTTGTCTATTTCCATTTTGTTGTGAGTTTCCTCGTAGATGAGGTTTAATTCCCTGCCCCCGTCCATGAGCACTTTAGTAAGCCGGAAGCCGTCCACAATTGGACTAAGGACCAAAGCGGCTGGTGCTCGGACTGTTCAGAACTGAGGTTTGTCACTGACATTGAATGTTATGGCCGTGTCGTTTCATGGATTTATTGCTGCAACATGGCAGACTTCGGGGAGGCTGTGGAGTGCACTCTTGCGCCTGTTATTTGAGGCGAAAGTCTCGAAGACTGTCAAAACTATATTGTTGTTTTCTGCGGAATGATGCTCTGCGGTATTGTTATCGAGGAGATCCTCGCCGCTCTAGGCCACCTGCCGAAGTATCCAACATGCTCTAAGGATGTGTGTTGGTATGGTATCCGGTGTGGTATGAATTTTACATGGCGCATTGAGCCATCTCTACAATACGGTTACACGCCCTGTAGTGGGCTTTGGTTTCTTTGTAATTGAATCGGGTGATGATACGTCTCCAACATATCTATAATTTTTGATTGTTCCATGCTATTATATTACCCCTTTTGGATGTTTATGGGCTTTATTTTACATATTTATATCATTTTTGGGACTAACTTACTAACCGGAGGCCCAGCCCATATTGCTGGGTTTTTTCGCCTATTTCAGTATTTCGAAGAAAAGGAATATCAAACGGAGTCCAAACGGAATGAAACCTTCGGGGGCGTGATTTTTGGAACAAATCTGATCCGGAGAGCTTGGAGTGCAAGTCAAGAAGCTCCCGAGGGCCCCACGAGATAGGGGGCCGCGCCCCCCTGTCTCGTGGGCCCCTCGGGCGTCCACCGGCGTACTTCTTGCTCCTATATATACCTACGGACCCCAAAAACATCCAGGAGCACCACGAAACACAATTTCCACCGCCATAACCTTTTGTATCCGCGAGATCCCATCTTGGAGCCTTCGTCGGCACTCTGCCGGAGGGGGATCGACCATGGAGGGCTTCTACATCAACACCATAGCCCCTCCGATGAGTTGTGAGTAGTTTACCACAGACCTACGGGTCCATAGTTATTATCTAGATGGCTTCTTCTCTCTTTTTGGATCTCAATACAATGTTCTCTCCCTCTCTTGTGGAGATCTATTCGATGTAATCTCTTTTTGCAGTGTGTTTGTCGAGATCCGATGAATTGTGGGCTTATGATCAAGTTTAACTATGAATAAAATTTGAATCTTCTTTGAATTCTTTTATGTATGATTGAGTTATCTTTGCAAGTCTCTTCGAATTATCAGTTTGGTTTGGCCTACTAGATTGAATTTTCTTTCCATGGGAGAAGTGTTTAGCTTTGGGTTCAATCTTGCGGTGATCTTACCCAGTGACAGAAAGGGTTGCAAGACACGTATTGTATTGTTGCCATCGAGGATAACAAGATGGGGTTTATATCATATTGCATGTGTTTATCCCTCTACATCATGTCATATTGCTTAAAGGGTTAGTCTGTTCTTATGAACTTAATACTCTAGATGCAGGCAGGAGTCGGTCGACGTGTGGAGTAATAGTAGTAGATGCAGGCAGGAGTCGGTCTCCTTGTTATGGACGTGATGCCTATATACATGATCATGCCTAGATAATCTCATAACTATGCGCTTTTCTATCAATTGCTCGACAGTAATTTGTTCACTCACTGTAATACTTATGATATCTCGAGAGAAGCCTCTAGTGAAACCTATGGCCCCCGGGTCTATCTCTTATCATTTTTGCTTTCAATCTATCTTTCTTTGCATCTTTACTTTTTGCATCTATATTACAAAATACCAAAAATATATTATTATCTCTCTATCAGATCTCACTTTCGTAAGTGGCCGTGAAGGAATTGACAACCCCTTTATTGTGTTGGTTGCGATTCTCAGTTTGTTTGTGTAGGTGTGTGGGACTTTTGAGGAGCCTCCTACTGGATTCATACCTTGGTTCTCAAAACTGAGGGAAATACTTATGCTACACTTGCTGCATCACCATCTCCTCTTCGGGGAAAACCAACGTTAGCTCAAGACGTAGCAAGAAGGATTTCTGGCGCCGTTGCCGGGGAGGTCTTCGCTCAAGTCAAGACATACCAAGTACCCATCACAAACCCATCTACCTCGTATTTACATTATTTGCCTCTCGTTTTCCTTTCCCCCACTTCACCCTTGCTGTTTTATTCGCCCTCTCTTTCCTAGTCTCCTCCTCTCTTTTCGCTTGCCTTCTTTTGTGTGCTTGTTTGCTTGTTTGACCTTATGGCCGCGCCTAAGGGTCCTGACCACCTTCTCAGAAGGATGGATGAGATTGAATCAAATATTAGAAGCTTTATGAATTTGCAATTTGAGCATAATAATTTCTTTAGAAAAGAGCTTAAGGAACAAAAAAGTTTTTTGGGGTTTATGAACAAAGAGCTTGGTGATATGAATAAAGAATTCTATGGTGTTAACGCTCAAATTACCAGGCTTGAAAATGCTATAGCCAAAATTTCTGACAAGCAAGCCACCTTAGTCAATAAGACGGCCGCTAAACTAGAATTTGATTATGATAATTGCTCTTTAAAAGGTTGTATTTCCTTGTTGCAATCCGTTGTTAATTCCTCTCATGCTTATAGTCAAAATAAAGTGTTTACCGAACATATCGTTGATTCCTTGTTGCAATCTTATGATGAAAAAATTAATTTGGAAGTTTCTATACCTAGAAAACTTAATGATGAGTGGGAACCTACTATAAAGATTAGAATTAAAGATTATGAGTGTTTTGCTTTGTGTGATTTGGGTGCTAGTGTTTCCACGATTCCGAAAACTTTATGTGATATTCTAGGTTTCCATGATCTTGATGATTGCTCTTTAAATTTGCACCTTGCGGATTCCACTATCAAAAAGCCTATGGGAAGGATCAATGATGTTCTTATTGTTGCAAATAGAAATTTGGTGCCCGTAGATTTTATCGTTCTTGATATAGATTGCAATCTTTCTTGCCCTATTATTCTTGGTAGACCTTTCCTTAGAATGATTGGTGCGATTATTGATATGAAGGAAGGGATTATTATATTCCAATTTCCTTTAAAGAAAGGCATGGAGCACTTTCCAAGAAAGAAAGTCAAATTACCTTATGAATCTATCATGCGTGCTACTTATGAATCAAGTGCCAAAGATGGCACTAGTTAAATCTATCCTTGCTTTTTATGACTAGCTAGGGGCGTTAAACGATAGCGCTAGTTGGGAGGCAACCCAATTTTTCTTTATATTTTTTGTTATTGCTCATGTTTAGGAATAAATCTTGCATCTACTCTCTGTTTAGATTTGTTTTTATCTTTTAATTAGTGTTTGTGCCAAGTAGAACCTATAGGATAACCTACGATGATAGTTGATTTGATTCTGCTGAAAAACAGAAACTTTGCACGCACGAATATAATTTTGTTAAATCACAGGAACTTGCTTTTGCGTTGATTCTTTTTGCTGCTGTTCAATAGACAAATTGTACAGGACTTCCTATTTTGGTAGGATTCTTAGAATTCCAGAAGTTTGCGTTAGTTACAGATTGCTACAGACTGTTCTGTTTTTGACAGATTCTATTTTTCGTGTGTTGTTTGCTTATTTCAATGCATCTTTTTTTTTAGAAAAGGAGGATGACCCCCGGCCTCTGCATCTGGGCGATGCATACGGACACTTTATTAATTATTCTCACAAGACCTTAAAAAGTCATACAACAGTAAGACTAAAGCCACCGTCTAAGCAACAAACTGTCGCTACACCTATCCAGTTGATGAAGGGGCGCAGATAGCCTGGGCCTAATACCAAACAGACATCGCAGCCAAGCCTAACATCTAAGACCTGAGACCCCAACCTAGCCACTTGCCGGGTCTGGGGCACACACTAGTCCGGCGTGCTCTCAAAGGCCGCCGCCGCCAACTGCCACCGCTCCATCTTCAGAATTGTACTGATGCATCAACCTTCCTCGGTCCAGCTATCGTCGACGCCACCACGGCGCCCAACGTCACCTCCTCCCTACGCGCAAACAGCTGTACACATCGCGATCGCCACTGATACACCTCAGCGCCATGCTGCCACGTACCACCAGCTGACACAGCTTGAAGCCCTTGGAAGATTTGTCATGCGTAGCACCTGCCGACCAGGCATGACCAAGCGTAGCACCTGTCGGTCAGGCATGACTTGACATCTCCACCGAAGCTCCGTGCAAGACGAAGCCGCTCCACCTCCTGCCTCTGACTTCCAGCGCTGCTCCACGAAACGACGCTCCCAAGAGAGAAACGACACTGCAGTGCCGCCATCGTCCGGTCTGGGACACCAGATCCTAGGGTTTTGCCCGGAGCAATACGAGTGGGTCGACGGTAGTCACATGATGATGCCTTCATCAAGGTAACGACGTGGAACGCCGCCATCGCCCGCCATCGGCTCGGTTTTCACCGGCAACTACGTCTCCCCGACTCGCAGCTGGTGCTAGATGACGGATCCCGAGATCCAAACACCCAGCCTCAGGCCGACCACCTCTGACGGAAGAGATGACCACCACCGCCGGCTGCACTGGTCAGAACAGATCTGATCGGAGGTGCTGCCGATGAGACCACCAGGCCCTCCACGCCGCCGTCGCCGATCTGAAGGCAGCATGCACGCCACCGCAACCAAGCCGGCCGCCGTCAACCGCAGCCGCCGCCGCCGCCCGAAGGGCCATCCGCAGCGCCCGCAGCCCTAGCCTCCGCTGCGCCAAGCCTTCGCCGTCCGAGGACGGGCCGGCCTCCCGCCGCCTGCCGGCATCCGCCGCGCCGCAGATCCCAGATCGGTCGCGCCACCACACGCCTTGGGGTCCTCCCCACCCCGAAGACGCGCGAGAGAGGATATCCCCCGCCACCGCCATCGGCCCCCGGGCTTAGCCCGGTGGCGTCTTCCGGTGGCGGCGGAGGGAGGGGAGGAGGGAGTTTGTGGTGGCGGCGACGGCTAGGTTTCTAGCCGCCCGAGTCGCCCCAGGAGGAGGACGACGTGACTCCCTACCATATTTCAATGCATCTATGGCTAGTAATTCAGTCTATGAACCATAAAGAAGTTGGAATACAGTATGTTTAACACCAAAATAAATAAAGAATGAGTTCATTGCAGTACCTTATGTGGTGGTTTAGTTTTCTTTCACTAACGGAGCTTATAAGATTTCCTGTAGAGTTTTGTGTTGTGAAGTTTTCAAGTTTTGGGTAAAGCTTTTATGGACTATGGAATAAAGAGTGGCAAGAGACTAAGCTTGGGGATGCCCATGGCACCCCAAGATATTCAAGAATAGCCAAAAGCCCAATCTTGGGGATTCCCCGGGAAGGCATCCCCTCTTTCGTCTTCGTTCATTGGTAACTTTACTTGGAGCTATATTTTTATTCGCCACATGATATGTGTTTTGCTCAGAGCGTCGTGTATTATATTAGTCTTTGCTTTTTAGTTTACCACAATCATCCTTTCTTTACACACCTTTTGGGAGAAGCCTATTTTATTAGAATTTGCTAGAATACTCTATGTGCTTCACTTATATCTTTTGAGCTTGATAGTTTTTGCTCTAGTGCTTCACTTATATCTTTTAGAGCACGGTGGTGTCTTAATTTTGAAGAAATTGCTAGTCTCTCATGCTTCACTTATATTATTTTTAGAGTCTTTTAGAACAGCATGGTATTTGCTATTATCAAAAACTTGGTCCTAGAATGATGAGCATCCAAGTTGGGTATAATAAAAACTATCATAGGAAGTGAATTGGATGCTATGATCAACTTGATACTTGATAATTGTTTTGAGATATGGAGGTAGTGATATTAAAGTCATGCTAGTTGGGTGATTATGAATTGAAAGAATGATCGTGTTGAAGTTTGTGATTCCCGTAGCATGCACGTATGGTGAATCGCTTTGTGATGAAGTTGGAGCACAATTTTATTTATTGATTGTCTTCCTTCTGAGTGGCGGTCGGGGACGAGCGATGGTCTTTTCCTACCAATCTATCCCCCTAGGAGCATGCGCGTAGTGCTTTGGTTTTTGATGAATTCTAAATTTTTGCAATAAGTACATGAGTTCTCTTGATTAATGTTGAGTCCATGGATTATACGCACCCTTTCACCCTTCCACCATTGCTAGCCTCTCTTGTGCCGCGCAATTTCGCCGGTACCATACACCCACCATACTCCTTCCTAAAAACAGCCACCATACCTACCAATTATGGCATTTCGATAGCCATTCCAAGATATATTGCCATGCAACTTTCCACCGTTCCGTTCATATGACACACATTACTTTTGTCATATTGCTCTTTGCATGATCATGTAGTTGACATCGTATTTGTGGCAAGGCCACCTTCATAATTTTCATACATGTCACTCTTGATTCATTGCATATCTCGGTACACTGCCGGAGGCATTCATATAGAAGCATATCTTGTTCTAGCTTTGAGTTGTAAATCCATAAAAGTGTGATGATCTTCATTATTAGAGCATTGTCCCCGTGAGGAAAGGATGATGAAGGCTATGATTCCCCCACAAGTCGGGATGAGACTTTGGACTTTACAGAAAAAAGTAAAAAAAAAGGGGGCCAAAAAAAGGCCAAAGAAAAAAAGAAAAAGAAAAAAAGAAAAGGAGAGAAAAAGAGAGAAGGGACAATGCTACTATCTCTTCTTCCACACTTGTGCTTCAAAATAGCACCATGATCTTCATGATAGAAAGTCTCATATGTTTTCACTTTCATATACGAGTGGGAATTTTTCATTATAAAACTTGGCTTGTATATTCCGATGATGGGCTTCCTCAAAAGTGCCCTAGGTCTTCGTGAGCAAGCGAGTTGGATGCACACCCACTTAGTTTCTTTTGTTGAGCTTTCATATATTTATAGCTCTAGTGCATCCGTTGCATGGCAATCCCTACTCACTCACATTGTTATCTATTAATGGGCATCTCCATAGTCCGTTGATACGCCTAGTTGATGTGAGACTATCTTCTCCTTTTTGTCTTGCCCACAACCACCATTCTATTCCACATATAGTGCTATGTCCATGACTCACGCTCATGTATTGCGTGGAAGTTGAAAGAGTTTGAGATTATTAAAGTATGAAACAATCGCTTGGCTTGTCATCGGGATTGTGCATGATTAAATACTTTGTGTGATGAAGATAGAGCAACAGCCAGACTATATGAGAAGACATTATTACTTTGATTAGTATGCTTGAAGTATTACTGTTTATTATGTCAATATGAACTTTTATTTTGTATTCATTTGGATCTGAACATTCATGCCACAATGAAGAAAATTACATTATGAATTATGCTAGGTAGCATTCCACATCAAAAATTCTCTTTTATCATTTACCTACTCGAGGACGAGCAGGAATTAAGCTTGGGGATGCTTGATACGTCTCCAACGTATCTATAATTTTTGATTGTTCCATGCTATTATATTACCCCTTTTGGATGTTTATGGGCTTTATTTTACATATTTATATCATTTTTGGGACTAACCTACTAACTGGAGGCCCAGCACATATTGCTGTTTGTTTGCCTATTTCAGTATTTCGAAGAAAAGGAATATCAAACGGAGTCTAAATGGAATGAAACCTTCGGGAGCGTGATTTTTGGAACAAATCTGATCTGGAGAGCTTGGAGTGCAAGTCAAGAAGCTCCCGAGGGCCCCACGAGATAGGCTCCCCCTGTAGGGCACGCCCCCTGTCTCGTGGGCCCCTCGGGCGTCCACCGACGTACTTCTTCCTCCTATATAGACCTACGGACCCCGAAAACATCCAGGAGCACCACAAAACACAATTTCCACCGCCGTAACCTTTTGTATCCGCGAGATCCCATCTTGGAGCCTTCGTCGGCACTCTGCCGGAGGGGGAATCGACCATGGAGGGCTTCTACATCAACACCATAGCCCCTCCGATGAGTTGTGAGTAGTTTACCACAGACCTACGAGTCCATAGTTATTAGCTAGATGGCTTATTCTCTCTTTTTGGATCTCAATACAATGTTCTCCCCCTCTCTTGTGGAGATCTATTCGATGTAATCTCTTTTTGTGGTGTGTTTGTCGAGATCCGATGAATTGTGGGTTTATGATCAAGTTTATCTATGAATAATATTTGAATCTTCTCTGAATTCTTTTATGTATGATTGAGTTATCTTTGCAAGTCTCTTCGAATTATCAGTTTGGTTTGGCCAACTAGATTTATCTTTCTTGCCATGGGAGAAGTGTTTAGCTTTGGGTTCAATCTAGCGGTGTTCTTACCCAGTGACAGAAAGGGTTGCAAGACACGTATTGTATTGTTGCCATCGAGGATAGCAAGATGGGGTTTATATCATATTGCATGTGTTTATCCCTCTACATCATGTCATCTTGCTTAAAGCGTTACTCTGTTCTTATGAACATAATACTCTAGATGCAGGCAGGAGTCGGTCGATGTGTGGAGTAATAGTAGTAGATGCAGGCAGGAGTCAGCCTACTTGTTATGGACGTGATGCCTATATACATGATCATGCCTAGATAATCTCATAACTATGCCCTTTTATAACAATTGCTCGACAGTAATTTGTTCACTCACCGTAATACTTATGCTATCTCAAGAGAATCCTCTAGTGAAACCTATGGCCCCCGGGTCTATCTCTTATCATTTTTGCTTTCAATCTATCTTTATTTGCATCTTTAATTTTTGTATCTATATTACAAAATACCAAAAATATAATATTATCTCTCTATCAGATCTCACTTTCGTAAGTGGTCGTGAAGGGATTGACAGCCCCTTTATTGCGTTGGTTACGAGTTCTCAGTTTGTTTGTGTAGGTGTGTGGGACTTTTTAGGAGCCTCCTACAGGATTGATACCTTGGTTCTCAAAACTGAGGGAAATACTTACGCTACACTTGCTGCATCACCCTCTCCTCTTCGGGGAAAACCAACGCTAGCTCAAGACGTAGCAGTTGACTTGCGAGAGTACACCCTTTTAGTTCGGACGGAGGGTTTTGTGAGAGCCGGAGGATCCCTGAATTTCCCTTGGGTTTTCCAGGCGCTTTCCATCGCACAGTACTTCTGTATTATGGCCGCCAAGTCAGTGAAGTGTGCTATGTTACTGCGACTTATGGCGTTGAGGATTCCCTTGTCCGTGCAATTTTTTCAAAAGAATGAGATTGCGTCTTCCTTGCGGCAGTCCTTGACCTTGCTCATTACAAGGAGGAATCTGGCTCAAAAGTGATGTACTGTCTCTTGGGATTGTTGTCTAATTTGGGAAAGATCGCTTGTATCTGGGTGGGTGGCTGGATTTAAGTCTGAACCCTGACCCGATCGAAGACTCGGGGGCAGAGGAACTTCCGAGCTTGGCAGTTTGGGTTCCGAGATGTTGCCCAATTTTTCTGGCCTGCTGTCTGATGTGTACTACACAACCTTCTTCTTGTAGACGTTGTTGGGCCTCCAAGTGCAGAGATTTGTAGGACAGTAGCAAATTTCCCTCAAGTGGATGACCTATGGTTTATCAATCTGTGGGGGGCGTAGGATGAAGATGGTCTCTCTCAAGTAACCCTGCAACCAAATAACAAAGAGTCTCTTGTGTCCCCAACACACCCAATACAATGATAAATTGTATTGGTGCACTAGTTCGGCAAAGAGATGGTGATACAAGTGCAATATGGATGGTAGATAAAGGTATTTGTAATCCGAAATTGTAATAAAAGCAAGTTAACAAATGATAAAAGTGAGCGTAAACGGTATTGCAATGGTAGGCAACAAGGCATGGGGTTCATACTTTCACTAGTGCAAGTTCTCTCAACAAAAATAACATAGATAGATCATATAACAATCCCTCAACATGCAACAAAGAGTCACTCCAAAGCCACTAATAGCGGAGAACAAACGAAGAGATTATGGTAGGGTACGAAACCACCTCAAAGTTATTCTTTCGGATCAATCTATTCAAGAGTTCGTACTAGAATAACACCTTAAGACACAAATCAACCAAAACCCTAATGTCACCTAGATACTCCATTGTCACCTCAAGTATCCGTGGGCATGATTATACGATATGCATCAAACAATCTCAGATTCATCTATTCAACCAACACAAAGTACTTCAAAGAGTGCCCCAAAATTTCTACCGGAGAGTCAAGACGAAAACGTGTGCCAACCCCTATGCATAGATTCCCAAGGTCACGGAACCCGCAAGTTGATCACCAAAACATACATCAAGTGGATCACGTAAATATCCCATTGTCACCACAGATAAGCACGGCAAGACATACATCAAGTGTTCTCAAATCCTTAAAGACTCAATCCGATAAGATAACTTCAAAGGGAAAACTCAATTCATCTCAAGAGAATAGAGGGGGATAAATATCATAAGATCCAACTATAATAGCAAAGCTCATGATACATCAAGATCGTGCCATAGAGAGAACACGAGAGAGAGAGAGAGAGAGAGAGAGAGATCAAACACATAGCTACTGGTACATACCCTCAGCCCCGAGGGTGAACTACTCCCTCCTCATCATGGAGAGCACCGGGATGATGAAGATGGCCACGGTGATGGGTTCCCCCTCCGGCAGGGTGCCGGAACGGGCTCCCGAGAGGTTTTTGGTGGCTACAGAGGCTTGCGACGGCGGAACTCCCGATCTATCTTCTCCTCCGATGTTTTTAGGGTACGTGGACTTATATAGGCGAAAGTCGGTCGGAGGAGCCTCAACGGGCCCAGGAGACAGGGGGCGCGCCCAGGGGGTGGGCGCGCCCTCCTATCTCCTAGCTTCCTCGAGCCTTCCCTAGCTTTCCAAAACTCACGCTCTCGAAGGTTTCATTCCGTTTGGACTCCATTTGATATTCCTTTTCTTCGAAATACTGAAACAGGCAATAAAACAACAATATGTGCTGGGCCTCCGGTTAATAGATTAGTCCCAAAAGTAATATAAAAGTGTATAAAATAAAGCATGTAATCATTCAAAACAGATAGTATAATAGCATGAATGCTTCATATATTATAGATACGTTGGAGACGTATCAGCATCCCCAAGCTTAATTCCTACTCGTCCTCGAGTAGGTAAATGATAAAGAAAGAATTTATGAAGTGTGAATGCTAGAAGGTGCACAAGTTTGATCAATGATAATTTCAATCACCTTTTCTAGCATGATTATAAGTCATAACGATAGTTCATCTCATAAAACTTCTCATGATCGAGAAACAAGCAATTCACATGTTAAAGCATAGACCATAAACTTTCTCGAAAACTAGCAAACTTCATTCTTAGTCATCAAACAAATGCAATTCATCTTATTTTCAGGAAGGGTCTATGTCAGAGCTTTATTTAGCAAACTCCACATACTCAACTATCTTATAGTCTTCTACAATTGCTAACACTCACGCAATACTAATGGTTATGGAGTTTTAATCAGACACTGAGAAAGATAGGGGCTTATAGTGTTGCCTCCCAACGTATTCACCTTTGGGTGATGTCAACAATAATAGTTCATGCTAACTTACATCCAATTGGATATATATATCAGGATCTTTCCAACACGAGGTGCTTGCCAAAGGATAAAATGAAAAAGGGAAAGGTGAAGATCACCTTGACTCTTGCATAAAGTAAAAGACATAAAGTAAAAGATAGGCCCTTCATAAAGGGAAGCAGGGATTTGCAGAGGTGCCAGAGCTCAATTTTGAAATAGAGATAAATAATTTTGAGAGGTATGATCTCATTGTAAACATAACAAACAAGAGTTCCCAATATCTGCCATACTACATACATTATAGGCGGCTCCCAAACAGAATGGTAAAAATTTTTACTCCCCCTCCACCAACAATCATCACTACAAACAAACACACATCTGTGACATTTTGGGCCAAACGAAAAAAAATTCTGTCATACATATGACACTTCTATGACGATAACTGTGACAAAACCCGGTATCATCATAGATGTGGTGGGCTCCTACTTCTATGACAAAAAGTCATGACAGAAAATGGGCTTTTCGTCCTAGGCGGGCCGGAGAAGCAGCTGCATGACATTCTTTGGGCCGTCCATGACAGAAAAAACTGTGGTAGAAGCGAGGGGGAGGAAAATTTCGGGGAGTTACCGGTTACAGTGGGAGGTCGGGGGCCGAGCGATGCGCGTTTCTCTCATACACGTACGCGCGTGTGTGCGAGGCGTTGGCTCTAACTGAACCCGAGCGAGGCGTTGGGCTCTAACTGAACCCGAGCGATTGCACTGCAGGCTACGCGTTACTGAACCCGAGCGATCGATCGATGGCTATTAACTGAACCCGATGGAGCGATTCCTTCACTACTGCTGCTAACTGAAGCTGATCGATTGGATGAACAGTGAGCGTTGCAGGGGGGTTGGATGAACAGGACCCCATGGTGTGGAGGGTTGGATGAACAGTAGACGGTGGAGGGGTGGCCGTGGAGGGGTGGTTGAACAGGACCCCGTGGTGCGGAGGGCTGGATGAACAGTAGACGGTGTAGGGGTGGTTGAACCCGGTGGAGTAGCGCGCGGTGGAGGCTGGATGAACAGGAGTCCGTGGAGGCCAGAGGAGGTTGACGGTAGCCCGTGGAGGCTGGAGGAGGTCGATGGTGGAGATGAACAGTATCCCGTGGAGTCCCGTTTTGCGGTACGCCACACCCCTCCCAATGAACAGGACCCCCGTTTCGACCGTAGGAGGTCCGTTTCCTCTGTTTTGCGGTACGCCACACCCCTCCCGATGAACAGGACCCTCGTTTCAACCGTAGGAGGTCCGTTTCGTCCGTTTTGCAGTACGCCACACCCCTCCCAATCAACAGGACCCCCGTTTCGACCGTAGGAGGTCCGTTTCCTCCGTTTTGCGGTACGCCACACCCCTCTCGATCAATAGGACCCCCGTTTCGACCGTAGGAGGTCCGTTTCCTCCATTTTGTGGTACGCCACACCCCTCCCGATCAACAGGACCCCGTTCTGAACGTAGGAGGTCCGTTTCCTATGTTCTGCGGTACGCCAGGCCTCGTTTTCATCGCCTGTTCCATCCAAGCCCTCCCGATGAACACGACCACGCATTCCGTTCCGACCCAGCCGGTTGGCTCCCACGCGTTTCATTGCCTCCCGATGAACACAATGCATTCCGTTGCCTCCCATGAACACGACGCATTTTGTTGCCTCCCCATGAACAAGATGACGACGCTTTTTCTCCGTTCCGACCCAGCCATGTACACGAGCCCTCGCCGTACGTATGCGCGAGTAGGCGTTCGAAACCCTGCCCGTATGTACACATATGTGGCCGTATTTTCTTTCTTGTACCCTGGCCGCTGTACGTACGTGTACATGCTACGTGCACGCCTCTACTAAGACACGTGCGCGCCTCTACATCCACTAGTATATATGTACGTACATGTTCGCGACCAAAATGACAACGCTACGTACGCTTCGACCAGGTGGGTCCCGACTGTCAGGCACTTCCTTGCCTGCGAAGATGTAGCTGGTGGGTCCCAGCAGTCAAGGGGGCGAATCATTTTTTTTTTGCCCGGACGCACTTCCTTGCGTGTGAAGATGTAGCTGGTGGGTCCCAGCAGTCAGGGGGGTGAATCGTTTTTTTTCGGACGCACTTCCTTGCATGCGAAGGTGTAGCTGGTGGGTCCCAGTAGTCAGGGGGAAAACATTTTTCTCGCGAAATACGGTGGCCCGTCCGGTGGGTCCCCGCTGTCAGGTGGAGGAATAATTATTTTGTGCGTAATAAGGAGGCACTTCCTTGCTGCGGCCGTGGACCCGGCTGTCAGCCTCTTCACATACAGTCCATGTGCGATGGAAGCCGTTCCTTGACCATGTTGACCACGCCGCGCCGAGAGCATGGATGACGGCGAGGCCTAGGAAGGGGACGACGCGGAGTCGGGGAAGACGCAGCAGTGTATGCCCACGCGTAGAGGAGTACAAGGGTTCACTGGTTCGCTGTTGTTTCCCACGCGGAGGGGAGTACGACTGTACGAGGGTTTACTGGTTCGTCTATCGTCGCCGGAGAATAACAACAGGTGTGGGTGAGTAGAGGGATGGCTAGGCCAGCGATGGGAGTACGATGGGGCGGTGAGGCCTGCGCAATAGCACAGCCGGCCGCGGGGAGGAGGGAGCAGGCAGTCCCGCCGGCGGTTCTTAGAGCGGCTGGAGCAGGAAGAGCAGAGATTGAAGAAGCACGACGGCCGTTGGATGGACATCCAACGGTCACTGCTTGTGCGTCAACCATTTTTTAGGAAAGCCTCAAATTTGTGGAAAACAGCATACAGCCCATCTGCCATTATTTCTAATAATTTACAGCCCATTTGCTAATTCTTAAGGTTTTCTTCATGGAGCCCATATTCTTTTTGTCAGCATTACAGCCCATATTGTGGCCACATTTAAAAAATTATACGAAATTTTGTATATTTCGGTGCGGTCCGAACTGTTTTTAATCCCGAAATTTTGTCTCACATTCAAACTGATTTTAAAAATACATGTATATCAATATGAAATCCAACAAATTCTCCACGCATAAAAATTAATGTAATTTAAAATCTTGAAATGACAAAAATATATTTGAAACTAATTGCCGGTTTGATGTGTTTTAAAAATGTACAACCCATTTCTCATTACTGATGGGCCATTTTCTCGGCCAGCCGAATGAAAGCTCTCCTCATCTAGAAAGATTTACAGCCCAACAGGCCTGACAAAGCGACTTACTTGGCAAATCACAAAAAAACTGGGTTGTGGCTGTGGACCCAGCTATCAGCCTCTCCACGTATAGTACTCTTCCGGTGGAGAGCACCACGGCGGTGGACGACGACGAGGCCTAGGAAGGGGATGACACGGAGCCGAGGAAGACGCGGCAGTGGAAGCCCCACACAGAGAGGAGTACGAGGATTCACTGGTTCGACTGCGGTGTAAGGCTGCCGTCGCCGCAGGGCCTGGCCAGCAGTGGGAATAGGTTGAAGAAGCACTACGGCCGTTGGATGGACATCGTACGGTCACTGGAGCTACAATCGTTCATATTGACTAAGTTGAGAAAGCCCTTTGTCCCCGTCAACTTAGTAGGCCCACAAGACAGCCTCCCACCAAGGTGGGTCCCAGCTAGCCGGGGGAGTATTCATTTTTTTGTGCGTAATAAGGAGGCATTTCCGGTGGGTCTTAGTTGACAGCGGGGGAACGTTTTTTTCGTGAAATACGGTGGCCCGTCCGGTGGGTCCCAGCAGTCAGGGGAAACGATTTTTTTTCACAAAATACTGGTGGCCCGTCCAGTGAGTCCCCGCTGTCAGGTGGAGGAATAATTATTTTCCGTGTAATAAGGAGGCACTTCCTTGCGGTTGTCAACCTCTCCACGTACACTACTCTTCCGATGGAAGTCGGTCATTGACCACATTGACCACGCCGCGCCGAGAGCACCACGGCGGTGGACGACGGCGAGGCCTAGGAAGGGGACGACGCGGAGCCAGGCCGCGGGAGGCGGGAGCAGGCGGTACTATTACCGGCCACGGGAGGCAGGAGCAGACGGCACGACCGGCGCTGCTTTGGGCGGCTGGAGCAAGAAGACCAGAGGTTGAAGAAGCACTATGGCCGTTGGATGGACATCATACGGTCACTGGAGTATTGACTAAGTTGACAAAGCCCTCCGTCCCCGTCAACTTAGTAGGCCCACAAGTCAGCCCAACAATATGGTGGGTCCCAGCTAGCAGGGGGTATTCATTTTTTTGGGCGTAATAAGGAGGCACTTCCTTGCATGCGAAGATATAGCTGGTGGGTCCGACCTGTCAGCGGGGGGAACGTTTTTTTGGCGAAATACAGAGGCCCTTCCTGTGGGTCCTAGCTGTCAGGTGGAGGAATCATTATTTTGCGCGTAATAAGGAGGAATTTCCTTGCATGCGGCCGTGGACCCAGCTGTCAGCCTCTCCATGTACAGTCCACTTCTGATGGATGTCGTTCATTGACCACGTTGACCAGGCCGCGCCAAGAGCACTAGGGCGGTGGACAACGGTAAGGCCTAGGAAGGGAACGACATGGAGCCAGGGAATACTCGGCAGTTGTTTCCCACGCGAAGGAGTACGAGGGTTTACTGGTTCGTGTGCCATTGCTGGAGAATAACAGCATGTGTGGGTGAGTAGAGGGATGGCTAGGCCAGCGATGTGAGTACGGTGGGGCCGTGAGGCCTGCGCCGCAGCATAGCCGGCCGCGGGAGGAGGGAGCAGGCAGTCCCGCCGGCACTTGTTTGAACGGCTGGAGCATGAAGAGCAGAGATTGAAGAAGCACGACAGCCGTTGGATGGACATCCAACAGTCACTGCTCCCGTGTGTTGACTAAGTTTTTTTTTAGAATCGTGTGTTGACTAATTTGACAGGGCGTTGCGTGTGCGTCAACCTTTTTTTATGAAATCATATGCGTCAACCTGTAGTAGGTGCACAAGCCAGCCTCAAATCTATGGAAAACAGCATACAGCCCATCTGCCAACGTTGGAGGGTACATACGGTAGGGCGGCAGAGGCGCAGCCAGCCATGGGAGGCGGGAGCAGGCGGAGCCGACAGGGTTGTTTGGTTTGGGCGGCTGGAGGAAGAAGAAGACAAGAGATAGAAGATACACGACAGATGTTGGATGTCAATCCAACGGCTGGTAGGCAGAATCGTTTGTTGACTGGCTAGTAAGTCAACACCACCTTGGATAGGCTATTTCCTTGCAGGTCCCAAATGTCAGAATCCAAATCTGTCACGGTCATGCAGCCTTTCCTATGAAAATTTACAGCCCATTTGATGTGCTAGTTTGAAATAAGTTTGTGGGTGCTGGTGGGGGCTAATCACTTGGCTTCTGTAATGCACAATGAGCTCAACCAGCCGGCATGAGTGATGTTATTTCCCTTGGTTGTGATTTGTTACAATATTTCACTCTAAATTAAACGAATGGCAAGCCATTTGCCTTGTTTCAAAGAAAATATGACAGTCACAGCCGAGTTGAAAAGGGCAGGAACATCTAACTCCAGCTTACAAACTGTACAAAAGCGCGAGGGTTGATTGTTCATCAGGTTTACAAAAAACCAGATTGAAAAGGGCAACAACATCTAACTCCAGCACTGTTTTCGGCAGTCATAGTCAAATGGATCGGTCAGGTCCATAAAATGAACATCCTGGGTCATAAAATTTACTGGATTATGACCACAATATGTTGTAAATAGAAGCCCAGCATGTTCAGAAGCTCTTTTGCCCACCTGAAACTCCTTTTTTTGCTCTTCGACATACCCATCCGTCAAAACCATGCTACTGATAAATTTAAGCCTGGTGGACAATAGTAACCTCGCATTCAGCAGGAAGAATGTGACGAATCTTGTGTTTGCATGGTTGGCTACATATCGTTCTAGCGTTATTGTCTTCAATCGAATCTCATGAGAAGTGAGAAAATCCCGATGCTTACGAATCCACCGATTGGTTATAACTTTCTTACCCCGTCCTGTTGCCTAAATAGACATGAAGATTGAAAACAGTTAAGGTCTAAAAGAAGAGTGTCGAAAGAGCAATAGTTGAACGGTTAATTCTAGTACACTATATGCGGGCTTCCAATGTGCATGAAATTATCACCTTTATATACAACTTCTCCAGACATGGAAAGCATTGTAGCAAGCCAATAATCTTGTTTAGATCAAAACTATTCATTTGGATATATAAGATCTTGACAGAATCCAGCACCATTGATAGGCCATCCATGGAGAACCTCTTCATTGAGCATAGAACATAATATTAGTACAAAATGTGTACTCCAAGAGGATATATAAATTATGCGCAGAAATTTAAAATGCAGCTTATGGTTACAAGTGTAGATGATAATATAAAGTACCTGAAGAACTGTGGAGCCAAACACCATATTGAAATGAGCACAGAGATCATGTATTACACCCAAGGTCTCCAGTTTAGGCGCAGAGAGGACGGTTATTTGCAACAGTGAAGAACTAGAATCAAGGATCAAGCTTTGAAGTGAAGGGGCATCTTGGATGATGAGCTGCCTTCCGTCAAAAGAAATTCCAATTCTTACAAGGTTATGGGACTTTATTTTGAGACAACCGATTCTAACTGTGAAAACAAGCACCAAGCACTCCAGCGTAGGGCAACTGGAGTGAATGATGATGTGCAATGAGGCCTCCGATATACGAACCCGCACAAGTGAAAGTTTCTTGAGAAATGGCAGTCGAAGGTTTAGTACCAGACTGTCTGGTAGGTAGCACAGCGCAAAGGTGGCGGTGTGGAGAGAGGAGGAAAACCGCGAGATGGACATCGGTGCTGAGGGCACAAGTTCATGGCGTTCGATATGTGGTATGTGATTTCCAGGGGAATAGTAGAACTCAAGCAGCTGTAGTTCTGTGAATTCAGGGGATTTCAGCCAGGCGTCCACCATGCAGGGCATGGTATGCTTGCTCAGGTAGCATGATGGGATGCAGAGGCTTTGAATGGAGCCCTAGTGAGAGGAGACGATGGCTCTGGGGATTTCAAAATCATTGAAGAGACATAGCTGACGACAGTCGAGATTAAGGGGCACGGCGCGTCATAGAGGGCGCCATCGAATTGAGAGGACTTGGGTGCGGCAGCAATCCTTGGTGGGGAGAAGCGAGATGATCTCCCCAAGTACGGCGTCCGGGAGATCGCTAATGCGGTCCACCCGAGATTCTACGGATTCCTGGGATCCTGTGGGGGCGGGGTCGCCGCTTCTCCCCGCGCTACCGGGTGCGGGATCTACAACAGGCGTCACCGCTGGCGGGAGCCTCATCTTCTTGGTGCTGGGGTCAGCCAACTCCATTTTCCTCGAGGGCGTCGCGTCGCGCTCACGGATTTGAGCAGAGTAACGAATGACGAGCCTAGTTGTAGTGCGAGCGAAGAAGAAGGGGAGCTGGGGGTTTTCTATAGGAGTGAGGAAGAAGGGGAGGTGGGGTTTTCTGTAGGAGTGAGGTGAGGAATTTGGGGGTATGAGTGGAGCGAGCTGACGTGAGGTGGGTGGGAGCGAGGAGGAAGAAGAGCACCCATGTTTTTTTTGGGGGGGGGGGCGGTGTGTTGGGTGTGGGTGGCGCCTTTTGAATTGATTTTACTATTTACTAGTGTGGATTGGCTGTTTTGTCTTGGGCCCAGAGAAACAATTACTACTAGTACAGTGGAGACACTCTACAGCTACCCAAAAAAACAATTACTACTAGTACAGTGGAGACACTCTACCGCTTCTGGCTCCTCCTAGGTCATTGAAACGTCTCCTTCTACTGAATGTCGTTCTACTTTTGTTCACCGACATGCGGGCCATGCAGCGCGCGGGCCCAAATGCCATCCACCAAATTAGAAGGCAGTATGCTGGCGGAGAGTCAACCCGGTCGTAGCGCGGCAGTAATGAGCCGTCGTATCACAAAACCCCACCTCCCCGCAGTCCAAGTTTGACGGACGAAGCAACCATCATTTCACTCTTCGCTGAATCCCCTTCTCCCTCACCGTCTTCAAGAAAGGCAACACTCGCATCTGCCACTGCTCTTCTCTCCCAACGAAGGGAAGGTAAGCGGATCCGTGATGTTGGTATATTTTCGTTCAGAGAAAAAAAAGAACTTTTGCAAAGCAGTAACCGATCCTCACTCTCTTTTTTGTTTCATTGTCATTGCGATTGTGTTTTCCTTTTAGTGGTCTCCTAGTATTCATTAGTTTCATGATGGACCAAGTAGAACCAGGCAAAGATCTGCTGATATTGGAGCAGACGCGGGAGGCTGATCCCCACGAGATAGAGAGCTCCAGGAAGATGGAGGCAACCACCGAGCCGACCCCAGATACGCTCACGGCCACTACTGAGATGGTCAACGCCCCGTTTGAGGTTACAGCCCCCGTGGCACTGCAGGAGCAGTTTTCCCCCTTCGAGATGTGTCCCCCCCGCCCCGCTGAGCTGCCCAAGGTGATTTCCTTCTTTGCCGATCTCGATTGTGGTTTTTCATCTAAGTATGTGGTAATTTTTTTAGAAAAGGAAGTATGTGGTGATTAATAATGCAAAATTTTATTAGCTTCGATGCCATGCTATACATAGTGGTTTAAATAACTTGTGTTTCTTATACTGAAAAGTAATTCAGAATGTGTTTCTGTTTCAATTAGAGCCTGATGCAGACAAGGATTGTGTGGTTGTGCATGTCACTCGCTATGAGGCGGACGACCTGAATATACGCACTGGGAAAACAGAGTTCTTAGGATGTTGGATCCTGGAAGCCATTTGCGGTTATACCAATGAAGAGGTGTATTCCAGCGTCACTGTTGTCAGGCGTGTTATCCAGGGTGTACTGAAGCACAAGAAGTTCAAAGCTACTCCTTCGTTTGTGAGGCATACTATTCTTGTCAAGCTTACGCAGGAAGATGATGTGGCATGCCTCCACAAACAAGTTTATCAGTGGCAAGGCCACAAGGTTGTCTTCATGAAGGTTCACAGGATTGAGCTGCTGCGGGATGTCCTCGATGATGTTCATGGCAAGGTCCGTCTTGTGTCCAGCCCAAATTAGATCGAGGCATGAAATAGTTGCCCCAGCTAGTGTTTAATAGTAGTTTGGATTGTGTCTAATTATCCAAACCATCTGTTATCGACCCCTCTGGGGCTAGTACTCTGTTTGAATCTGTCTATGGGAACTGCCGCTACTTTTGTGTGCCCGTGAATCATGTGAGAACCATCCTAATTGTTGCCGAAATAGATGCGTCCTCACTAGTTTTTTCATGAATATGGCATGGTAAGACATAAGTTGTCATGGTTTATCATACAAGCAGTGTGTGTTTTGATGAAATAGAGCACTCGTTCGAGAACCGTGCGCTGACGTATACATAAGTACAGTACTTGTGAACACTGTTGGTGCTACCCCACTTGTAAGCAGTTATGCAAAACACGGCACATTGGCTCAGCTCGCTTCAACACTAGGCTATCAACCAACTAACAATCAACAATCGGATGTCTGACATATAAGCAACTATGTATCTTGTTACAGTGGTTCATGCAGTTAATTGAGGCCACAATGTAATAAATTCCAAATGTTCAGCGCTAGTCCAGCGCTCATGTGGAACACTTACATTAAACTCGTCTTCATAAAAATCTTGAAAAGCACAAGTTAAGCAGTTTTGTACATCTCAATGATTCATAGAACATAACAAACATATACTAGTTCACAGCAAAAGACAAAGTTGTGAGAAGGTTTACAAATCAGGAAAAAACAAGCAAGGCTTCTCTGAGCAAAGGGCCTCCCGGCAGGCTTAAATTTCCTGGAGTTCACTCTGGTTTTTTCTTGTTGCCACCATCCAGGGTTAGGTTCTCTCATTCCAGAATAACCAATTATAATTGTGGTCTCAACTGGAATGCTGAACTGAACCATGCAGTCTACTGACCAGTTGAAATGCTTGTGCATTCCACTAAATTTAAGCACTATTATTTGCAGAAATAAGCAGACCACAATGCCTCTTGTCCGCGCACCTGTCCAAAAAACCACTGTGCAGCCGTGCCAGCTAGTCCTCGGTCCGTGAAAGAACTGGCAGAAAGTGCATTCCGGGCTAGGATGCAGTTGTTTTTGCTCATCCCTGCACTGCAATCAGGAAGTAAAACGTCGAATCAGCTTCTTTTAGATTGTGTTGGTCATTCTACCTTAGTTACTACCAATGTAGGAATACCTTGAAGATTGGAGGTTACACGACTGCAACAAGGGATAGCCATCTCATTTTGCACAGTTGTACTAAAATTGAGGTGTGTGCTTTTGATTGCGCGGATAGAAACGATACGGAGAAAGACATCCCGAAACGATATGGAGACAGACATCCCTGTTTGCGCAAATACGAAATATGGTTATTTAAACAGTGATAGATATTACTACTTTCCCCCGTTTCCTCTTAGAATCAAGTCCTAGATTCATGCTACAGCTTTCCCACTTTCTTCCCTATTTGAACCAACGCTTTGAGTTGACTGTATGAACTAGCTTTACTTCTAATAATAGTAGAAGTCTAGGTGGCTTTGGAACAACGGACGGAAGTAGAAAAGGATCCACACAAAGGGGGAAGAGCTGGGGCAGTAAAGCAAGGCAGGTTTCGAAGGAATATATACCTGAGGGTCATCGGCATGTGGCAAAGACGGCGTCGGGAAGCCGCATCTTGGCCACAATACCGCAGGGATGAAGAAGGGGTCGGAGGCCCTCCCGAGCCGGCGCTCTCTCGGAGAGAACGGCACGGCCGCCGATCGGTACGCGCGGGTAGCCGTTGGTCTCCTCCCTCGCCGCCGATGACAGCATGAACGATGCACCTACACCCCCTGCCCCGGTCGAGGTTGTCGGTCGGATTTGGGACCAGCCGTGAGCTGAGAGAGTGAGTGTGGCCACCTATGTCTTGCTTAGATCTGGAGAGCATGAGAGAGTGAACGAGAGGAACCCTAGTAAAGCAAGTGCTAAGGCTCCTGCTTTTATATATAGTGGAGTGATTTTGTCGTACCGGCTTCAAGAAAATGCGCTCCTACGTGTACCCGCGAGTGGGTGTGAGAGAACTAGTGTGTGCGTGCACTGCTTCTCTTCGTGAGAGTACAATATATACTATGCCCAAAGAACGTTCGCCGCAAGAGTAATAATATAAGTGTGTGACGTGTGAGCTAAAATAAAATGTGCGTGCCGTCTTTTGTTTTTTATAAGTTCTGAGGGTAGGGTGTGAAGAGCACATATATGCGTGACGTCTACCTGCAGATAGACGACGGGTGCCATGTGCGAGTCTGCGAGAGGACTTGGGAGAGTTGTGACTTGTGAGGGTGCGTGTGTGTGAGAGAGGGGGGGCACGTATCAATGCAATGCATGTGTCCGTAAATCATTATCCGACAAACGTTCGCCACAAGCCTTTTCCTGACGAACGTCGTAAGAACCATTACATCGGCATCTGACAGTGTCAGTTTTGCCATGTCATTTAACAGAACAGCCACTCCTCCTACACACAAATCTTCCACGTGAGTGTTAGCAACTGCCGTATGCTCCCTCCGTTCCGAAATGCAGTGCATATAGCTTTATTGAAAATTAGAACCTCGCAAACTTTTACCGAGTTTTTGTGTACCAAATTGCACATGTAGAATACCCTGTATATATCATTTCATTCATCTTCGAGAGGTAACTATAAAGATGGGTGAGGAGTCTACAAAGAAAGACCATCGTATCACCCGCAGCAATTTCAACCATCCTTTAGTGTCGAGGAATATCATAGGAACTCTATATGATATGATTTTTATAGGATTTTTTTCCTTTAGAGCCAATTGGTTCATAGGAATAGATTCATATACTCTACATTTCAAAGGAAATAAACATGATATCATTTCTATAGCTTTAGAGCCACTTGGTTCATATGAATGGATTCCTATACTCCCTTAATTTCAAAGGAAAATAAACATTAGCGTATATTCAATAGAAAAGTTCCTATTATATGAACCAAATTACATCTCTTTACTAATCCCTCCTCATAGGAATTGAGATACATGTCATCTCTAGATTCAATAGAAAAGTTCCTATGATGTGAACCAAATGACATCTCTTTTCCAATCCCTACTCATAGGAATTGAGATCCTCCATGTCATCTCTTTCCCTACTACTTCCATGTATACATCTTCTATTCCTAAATAGATAGTACAACCCACTAGTAGCTTTTTTCCAAAACATGCAACTATGGCACAAGAACTATATAGTGTGCCAATAACTTTGAAAGATGGTCGCTAGATGAAGCTAACCCGACAGTGCAGAGATGGGCAAATCCGAGCACTACTGGCCGTTGGATATCATCAACATTCCACCAGATATGCCACATGTACAATTTAGAAGACTCCATGGTTGAACTTAAGCATAATGCACAAACCTCAAAACACAAGCACTTCTCCTTTGTTCTAGAATCTTCTGTGTCATAATTGATTCTTTTTCTAAATGAATTGCCATTATTTGTTTTTTACTTTATGATTTACAATGCACAACCCCATGAATCTTAAGATTTTTATAAAACTAATTGATTTTGAATGAGATGAACTATAAGAACTAAATGAACATCTACATCATGCATATATGACTCAAAGCTTTACATGCTATAGTGTGTATTTATTCATAATTTGATTTCGAAATCTCATGCGTTCAATACATGTGTACCTTACTAGTTTTGAGTAGAGTAGCAAATTTCACGTGGCCCCGGGTATATCAAAATGCAGGGCCCATGCATCATTGCCTTTCGGTCGAACCTACGTCCACAATTTTTTGTACGTGCTATATCTCCACTGGTCCCCGAACCCAAAATGCCGCCTCGTTCCCGTAAAACCAAGTGGCCCACACATATTTAAGGCGTCGACTCGAACCCGTTTACTATGACGTGGCCCCGCATGTTGTAGTACTCCTACAAACCCTACCGCCGCACTCATCATCGGTTTTCTTCAAGAGGACGAGGGAGAAGCCGATTTGTAGTGGAGGCGCTTTCAAAAAAAGGATCTGTAGTGGAGACCCCTACCCTAGGGTGCCCTAGGTAGTTGCCACACGCATCATTGTTTTCTCTTTTCTTTATGCTCTTGCGCGCTAGAGTGAAATGATGGTTGCTTCGTCCATCTAGCTTAATGCGGGAAAGGTGGGGCTTTGTGATTTGACCCCTCATCGCTCATTTTCTACTACTGCGGCGCTACGACCGGGGTGCCTCCAATTCCAACCGCTGCTCCGAACTGTAATTTGGTGCATCGCACGTGGAACAAGATGATGGATGAGCCACATGTCTGCCAAAGGGGTACTGTTAAGTGTGTCGCCATTTCGTGTGCAGACTGACCCTGTTTGAGTTGCTACGCCAACACGACAAGAGAAGCCTACCACTTGGTTTTGCTCCTTGGTGAATCCCGACTATATTGATCTAAAAAGATACGTGTTGAACTACCCTCTCTGTCTCGGTTTTTTACTTGTAGGCGTCTCGGTTTATAGGGCCTGCACATAGTTCTAGGTCATCCATTTGACTAACTAAATATGAGTTACTATGTCACAAAAAGTATATCATTGCATTCTTATTGGTTGATATGTGAAGAAACAAGAAACGAGGTAGAAGTTAATGCACCGCGCCTTAGTATTTTGGAATTATTTGGTTTTCGTAAGATGACTTACTCGCCTAGACGGAGGGAGTAGTTGTATTTAAAATTCGAGGGTGGGGCTTTTCCTGCGCGGTAGGCGGTGCAGTTCCGCCTAGTCGGTTCGACAGAGATGCGAGAAGAAGAGGGAGTAGGCTGCTGCAAACGTAGGGCTGTGTGATTTGACAGCGAGTTACTGCTGGACAGGTGGGGCCCCGTGATTTGACTTGCCATTATCATTTTAACTACGGCGCTACGACCGGCGTGAGTCTCCCGATTCCTGACCACCTCCACACAGGTGCCTCTCCCAATGCTCCACCATGTAGTAGTAGAGGTTGGCTCTTGCATGAGAGCCCACTTCTCCACTTTTTCATTGCCTCTCTTCCTCCACATATGCAAAAATGCCATGTAAAGCGCACTATTGTACTTACTTGCTCCTACAGGTGCTTAAGCTTGCCGCATAGGCATAAAGTCTGATGTGGCAAGTTAATCAAGAAGAGAGAGTCTAGTTTGGTGACCCAAGGAAGAAACGGTGCTAAGCGCGTGTACCTAGGTGAAAAGACAATTTTGAGTCTATAGCTAATTAAATGAAGCAAACTTAGCAACACCATTTCATTGGAAGAGGTCACTCCTTGGCAAATGCAATAAATACTAGTACTCCATGTGTCCCACTATATAAGAACGTTTTTGACACTACACTAGTGTAAAAAACGTTCTTATATTATGGGACGGAGGGAGTATGAAGAAAGAGATAGAGAGGAGTAAAAGACCACTTATAGCACACCTTGTTATAGTATGAGTGACTAAGTGATGACTATGTATGACATGCCAACATCAGATAGCCTAACGCACCGTGTTAAATCTCCAAGGGCGCGGACGCGCGAGCGACGCGATGGTCGTGGTAGGCGCGACCATGATACGGGCTGCTGGCAGCCCTTGGATCTGAAATCAAACGGTCGCATGCCAAGTTGCTGAAAAATTTAAGAATAACCCTCCAGGATAGGATATTCACCCATAGGTCTAGAATCACACAATGCAACCGTTCGATCTCAGATCCAAGGGCTCTCGGAAGCCCTTATCATGGGAGAATGGAAAACCACTACCCTGCCGTTCGCACGCTGGCAGTTCGCTCCTACTCATCCCCGCACGTCCTTTAATACTATGGCGGTTCGCTCCTAGTCGTCCTGTCCATTCACATTAGTACATTACGGCAGTTCCACTAATCCTAACCCTCCTCCCAAATACATGGCGTCCCAAATCTCCCTGATCGTCGGTGAGTACAAGGTTAGAACCATCACCGGTGATGAGTTCGACGTCATCTACACCCGTACTTCCGCGACGGTGAAAGGATGCCTTTCTCGCTTCATACGCATGTTCGAAAACTCACATGATGAGTGGGTCGCTGGGCTAGATGTTGAGTACACCACAGTCCTGGGACGAGAGAAGGATCTAAAGGACGAAGAGAGGAAGAAGCCCGTCGTGATCCAGGTTTGCGTACATAACGTTTGCTTGGTCTACCACATATGCCATGCCGATGTTGAGTGCCAGGATTTTAAGAACTTCCTCGAGGACAAAACAGTCAAATTCTTTACTGTAGACTTCAATAATGACAAAGAAGTCCTGCGTCGGATAGGCCTCGTTGTAGGCAACCCCTTCAACCTCCAGAAGAATCGGCTGGTGCCCTCTCGTTAGCCTTCAATGTTGACCATGGCAGGAGCCATGGTTCATCCTTCGTACGGTAAACTGGAGAAACCTCCATACACGTTTCATCGTCATGCATGGAAGCGGAATGTACTAGATATAGACCACATCCAGTACGCTGCAATGGATGGCTACCTTTGTTTCAATATCTACAAGGGTTCGATGAAGAGCAACAGCCAAGTTGGCGGTTCAAGCAAAGAAGTATCGGCCAAGAGGAAGAGGGACAAGGACGAAGTCAAGGACGTGGACGAGGACTCCGAGTAAGGTGGCAGTGTTGTTGCATTATGGTGGTTCTAAACTTCTAATGCAGTGTCTACCGGATTAGTTGCATACTTTAATTTCATGTGTGCTTAGTTTAATTTGAGGGATGTGTTGTGCTAAGCCCCCAGCAGAACTATGTTATGTTTCTTCTTGTTACTTTAACTCTTCAGTATGTACATACTAGTACTAGTATTTCTTTAATAGAATTTAGCACCCCAATTAAGCACGTACTAGCTTTTTTAATAGTACTATATGCATAATTTGGCGACGAGCGCTCTCTATATGTACCACCTTTTTTTAAAATTACAATTTTTGCTCCATGGCGCAATCCATCGATAGTGGAGTACTACCTCCGTCCGGGTTTATTGGTCCTCATTGTAATCTGTGCCAAATTTTGACCATAAATTTAACTAACAAAATGCTCATGCATGTCACAAAAAATTATATATTTGAAAACTATGTTCGAATATGAACCCAGCATTATAATTTTTGTTAACATGCACTAACATTTTGTCAGTTAAATCTTTGGTCAAAATTTAGCACAAACTACATAGGGGACTAATAAACCAGGCCGGAGGTAATACTACTGTACAAAAGTCTACATTTTTTAAAAGGCTAGCGTACTGTTCATCACATATATATATAGCCAGTTAAATTCTCAACCTAGAATGGCGTGCATGCCATGTAGTAAACCGATCCAGAGGAAGTATAGTAAAAATGAGGTGATTTTACCGAGCGATCGGGGGGGGAGCATGGCCTGTCATGCGATCCCACGTGTCATGATGTACCAAGGCGATGCGTGTGTCCCTCTTGAGGCAGAAGCAATACTAGTAGGTGGTTTGAGATGATGTCGAACCGAAGTGTGAAATAATGGTTGCTTCGTTCGTCTGGGAAATTGCGGCATTGTGATTTGACGTCTCATTGCCCATTACTACTACTGGGCCGGTACGAGTGGGGTGCGTCCCCCCTGCTGTTCTGCACTATTATTTGGTGCTTGACATGTCGACCCGGTTGCTATATGTCCCACATGTCGGCGACAGGAAGTACAGAATTCATGAAAGGGAGCGTCGATGGAGGAGTACACTACAGAATTCATGAAACGGAGCGACTTAGTTTTGGAAAAATCTGTTTTTATGGAGTACGTACCCACTAGGGTTTATAGGGCTCATCTAAAAAGCATTCGTTTTTCTGTTTGATAAGTCTCAATTATACTATACTAGTAGTAGTACCATTACATCTTGGATTTCGAGGTGCGTTAGATCACCCGATGCAAGTAGTGTCAAGAGGAAACTAACCAATGCATGTACAAGTTCATGGAAATTTAGTGGTCATTCATGGATTCGTTCTAATTAATGCCTCGGTAAACATAACTTCTTGAGAAAAACGAGTGTACTGTGCAAACTACAAAATTAATTCGACCACTCACCATCTACATTGGTTGGAGAGATTTTGAAATTGAGCCATAAAATGGAAAGGCTCGATTACTATTTGTGGCCTTGTATAGATGCAAAATGTATTTTTTTATAGTGACCTTGTATAAGTAAATGGAGGGAGTACTAACCAAAGTACGTATGTAACTAGTAGGGACAAGGAGTAAACGGAGGGAGTAGTAAAATTTTCTCCTCGTGCTGCGAGCCACCGCGTGCGTGGGCGAGGGAGCGGGCGTAAAGGCGTACAGTAGTACTACTAGTAAGCTTCACCTCATCCTGCGAGCCACCGCGCCCGTGGGCGGGGGAGACAGCGTACTAAGCAAATTTCTCCTTGTTCTGCGAGTTGACGGGACACATCAAAAGTACTCCAGTGTATAGAGCCTTGCCTCTAAGGTAGGCCCCACATGGTTTGCCTCTTTTTTTAATTTAATATAACGCGTCAAGTCGCAATTTGTTTGTTCACCCGTGGTAGACGATCCTCCCTCCACCAAGTGGACAACCAGTACACGTGCCAAATTACCACGTGGGCTGCCTTTTTCGTACAGAAATGAGCTCCACCGTGTACCCGCGCGGGTGTGGTTGGGAAAGAGACGGGAGTACATGCGCCATGCGTGCACCTCTTCTCTTCGTGCACGTCCCCCACCTATGTGGGTGTGTGTGAGAGAGATACAAACCTAGACATAATGCACCGTCCATCCCCATGCCTCCGCCCAGTCCAACCACCAGTCACCACCACGGCACCATGCCCCACTCCTCCTCACCTTATCTCTCATATTTCTCCCTCCATTTTTATATACAAGGGGCCGCTATCAAAATTACAATTTGCAGATATACAAGGCCACTAACACTAATCGATGCAATATTAATGGTGTTTGCCTCGTGGTACTAGCAAAGGAGGACATTAATTATCCCTTGCATGCATGCGGGGGTTTGTAAAAAAATGCATCTTGATGTTCCTTGCAATGTACGGGCATCTTGCTAGTCCATGAAAACAACACATGGCAAAATTCCACGGCGAACGAGGGATTTGAATCTGTTGGGAGGGGCTGTTTGGATCTTGCCCGGGGTAGCCAAAATATTGGCGACCCTTTTGTCCACCGATGCCTTTGCCACCGATGAACGAGGAATGGCTCGGGTGCTCATGCTATCATGCATCCTCCAGCGCGCACGTTGGAGACGAGCTCGCACGAGTAGTGTTTTTTTTTCCACAACGCCGCCCAAGCCGCCCGCAGACCGACCGGCGACCCGCAAATTACGCCATACAACCGTAGCCGCACACATTATGATAGCAACTCAACCAACCGGACGAAATTCACGCAAACATGTAGACAAACTGATATTTCATATAAACAACGACGGAAATCATATAAAATACCGGGTTTTCACACAAACATGATGGATTTCATTACATTCAAATGAACTACGCGGTGCTAGTTCTGGACAGGACAGGTATATAATACCTGGCCTACATGGTCGCCCGCCGATCGATTTGTGTTCCTCATGTCCGGCAGCATGATCATCGGACTGCCGGGAGCCCCGGAGGTATATGCTTCAGCGCAAAGGACGGCTCGCTTCCCCACTGCCCAACTGATATCATTGGCTGGTGCCGAAGATGATGGTGGCCGGCACCGGTTTGAGTTCATCACCGGCCACTACTTCGCCATGGCCGGCACTGGCTCGAGTTCATCCTAACATTCCCCTCTTTCGTGGAGCCCATGCGGGGTCAACGAAGGTCCTCGCAACAAAAGGATCTGACAAGACACCTGCTGTGTACGCCGGCATCGCCTCCGCGGTGGCCTTCATGGGACCCAAGCGGCGGCGGCCTCCCGTGTTCTACTTCTCCTTGATGATGGCGGCGGACGCGGAGGCGCTGGCCACCGACTCATCGCTCTCTGTGCACCCGGCTTTGGTTGCTGCTTGCATGGCGCGGCCGCTGGCATGGGAGTCTCGACCACAGAAACGGGAGACGCGGTATGAGGCGGCGGCGTGGACGGTAGCAACGACGCCCGTGCGCCGCTCCTTGTAGAGCTGGCCTGGAGCGGCGAGTTGTTGAATCGCGCGCCGGCTTGGAGCGGCAACTGGCTCCGTCGGGCGAGGGGAGGGAGGTGCATCAGCGAGCTGCATAGCTCGTATCCGGCGGGCTACCCAGCCGGCTTGGATGCTGAATAACTACTCTTCGTAAGCCATTGTAAGAGTGGACAAAATGGTGGAGGAGATAGGGGAGCGGTGGAGCTGTGCGATTCTTGGCCGGCGTTTGGCCTCGTTTAAATAGAATATTAAATAGACGGCGGACGGGAGGAGCTCGGCCGGCGTTGCGTTTAACGCCGGCCCGGTCATGAACGGACGTGTGTCCAGAGTGGGTTTCTCGGCTTCCACACGGGCGGGTTTCATGGAGGCGTTTGAATGCGGCACGGAGGCGTATTCAGCCGGGCGTGTCGCGAGTGGCACCCTCGACTCTAACCTAGGACACCGCGCCATTCTTCCACTGATGTGTGGGCTCTTTGGGTGCATGGCCTGCATATCAGTGACCCAACGCAGGCAGCGCACAGCAAAAGAACCTTTGGTGGGCCAAAGCGGTCAGAAGCGGGCATTTCATAAACCGATGATTGTTCATTGAGTGTGACGTCATCTTTTTCATGTAGTTAAGCCTACTATGTTGATAGCCCGTTCGATACGTTGTGATTCATAAAGACCAATGAAAACACCAATGTTCTGCTTATCACAGATATGATTGATTAATACCCGTAACAATCCATGTCCTTAACAAAGGGTGCATGCACGTATAGGTTGAGCGTGTGTCTTGCGTCGTGTGTTGTGTGCATGCACGCGTGCGAGTGTTGCGTGCGTGCAAGGGTGTGTTTCAGTGTTGCATGCATCGGTGCGTAGGTGCGTGTGTTCGTGAGTGCATGTGTACGTGTCAGTGTTGCACGCCAGCATGCGTGCGTGTGTACGTTATGTGTATGTGTCAGTGTTGCACGCCTACATGCGTGCGTGTCTTTCGTGCGTGCATGTGTACGTGCGGGGTGAGGCTACACGTCAGTCGACTGACTTTTTCATCTCTGGTCATTAGATTTTCCAGCCGTTAGATACGAAATCAAGGCCTCCAGTTTATCATCAAACTCCACCACCCCTGAGCCGCCAGCCACCACCGGCCGAACCGCCCGCCCCCGCCGCCCACGGCCGGCCCGCCCTTCCCGAAACCACTCCCCACCACCATTCTGCCGCCGCACCG